>NW_024542814.1:0-257600 GCF_018151105.1 Drosophila obscura | reverse complement strand
TGGTGGTATTGCTAAACTATCTGCCATTCCGAAGTTGCTCGACACCTGTTACTCGTCAATTGCAACACGCATGTTCTAGCATTATATCCCCCACGCAACTTGGTTGCGCCTACATCTTGACCTTGATGAATTAAGCATTTGGTGTTCAAATAACCTACTTTTCTTGAACCATTCTAAGTGCAAACTTAGGATTTTTCACCGCCGTGCACCACATTTTGTCTCTTATTCTCTAGGACACCATGTTCTGGATCGAATCTCCACATCAAATGACTTAGGAGTCCTTTTTGATCACAAGCTATGTTTTAATAGCCATATTGCTTCAACTGTTAACAAAGCTAAGGGAGTTCTAGCGTTTATTAAGCGTTGGTCAAAAGAGTTTGACGATCCGTATATAACAAAAGCACTGTACGTCTCGTTGGTTCGCCCGATATTGGAGTATTGTTCTTGTGTGTGGAGTCCACAATACAAGGAGCAACAAATTATTATTGAATCCGTTCAAAAACAATTTTTAATATTCGCCCTTAGACATCTAAATTGGGACTCTAAGAGATCCTTCCACCATACCTATCTCAGGCTGAAACTAATGAACCTACCCTCTTTACACCATCGCAGAATTTGCAATGGCGTGGTATTCATGCATAAGCTCATTCTCGGGATTGTGAACTCTCAAACGCTTTTGGGACGAATCAATTTTTCGGTTCCTTCCAGACCAACCCGTACTTTCCGCCCCATCCGATTATCCATATATGAGATCTAATTACTCCCAGCATGAACCTTTCCGGGTTTTATGCAATAATTATAATTACTTGTACCATTTAATATCCCCCGAATTATCCTTGAAAAAATAATATTTAACATTTATAATGATAAAACCTTAGTTTAGAAAATGTGTAAATTGTATCTTTCCTTTCTCTTGTACATATATAATTAGTTTTTTTTTATTCCTATTCCATAATTAGCAGATAATTGTTAATTGAAATAAATAAATACTAAAGGTCCGTCGACATACTCATGGTGGTGTTCCAGTCCTACCTCAGCGATAGATTGTCGAGGGCAGGGTCGAAGCGCCATCTATCGGTTTTCCTAGGAGACTATGGTGTAGGACAGTATCGGTGAGAGCGGGATTCCGTTACTGAAGAAAAGAAGGAAGAGAATAAGATTAGTTAAGTGTAGTGGTAAAGGCGCGCAACGTGAGAGGGATTAAATAGGAGTGAAAAAATCCAAAACGTGGACAGAAGAATTGTTGGTCATCCGAAGCGGATGCACAAGGTAAAGCAGAGCTAGAATCCAGGCCGAGTGGGGTTAAACCCGATTAGTGGAATTTTTTAAAAGTGAGTGGTGAAAATTTAACATTTAAACGGAAATTAACCCGCGGTGTGTTTCTCTTAGCCTGGCCCGGAAGATTGCCCAGCGCAGCCGGGTCAGTGATATTGCCCGAGGGAGATAATTCCTGGAGAGGATTGACTACAGTGTGCCAGATGAGCCGACCGTCGAAACCAAATTGTGAGTCCGTTCCGTGTCTGTTATTTGTGTGCCGTGTATGGAGCCGAGATTTATTGAGGGGTGCATGCTTAACCAGGTCAAACGAACGATCCGCGTAGAGTGACCAAGGACCGTGCCGCAGACGCAGTGGTGCACTGGCGTTACCCCACGAGCCGCAAGCCGAATGTGACAGAGCGTTTGGAGTTTTATCGGAGCTGGGCTTCGTCAAAGCGTTGAAACGCAATGCGAAGTTTCACCCAGCGATGCCCAGGCCCATTGCCCTGCGAGCCCTTTCGTTTTTGTAATTGCATATGCATACACAGTTTGTGCTGTGTACCAGCATACCGAAAGCCTAACACGTGCAAACAACTTTGTATGTATGTCCAGCAAAAACCGGTTTTGTCTTTTCTCTGATTGGTGTTATCCGACTTTTGTTATGATTTTGTTGTTGTCTTTTCTTCGAGATTGCACTGTTCGCTTATTCGTATTTGTGTTTTGGTTTGGGAGTATTGGTGAGTGCTCTGCCGTAAGCTGATTTGTGCACCCCTGGTCTGAATGGAGGAATAACGAAAGGAACGTGTGAGTCGCTTCTCTACTTCTCTATTCTACTTTTTTACCCGTACTCAGTCAGTATATAAGTTTGTAAGCTTGAGTTTTTAGAATTTTAGAATTAAAATAAAAATGTAGTGTGGTGTCGTGCTGGAGGAGCTTATGGACGCAACTGAAAATAAATTTCTTTACTCTGGCTATAATAATAATCCGATCTGATTCAGATTCGGCTATCTGATAGATATGGTCATTCTCTACTATACTACGCTTTTACTTTTCTGGTATCTTTAAAATTGTGGCTGCCACAGATTTTCGTAACTTTGTGGGGGTGGAAGGGACGGGACGAAGTTTTTAAATACTTTTGTAGCAGTGTGGAAACAAAATTTCTTTGCTCTATCTTTGAGCTCTAGGCGACAAAGAAAACGGACGGAAAGACAGACAAGGCTGTATGGACTCGGCTATTGATACTAATCAAGAATATATATACTTAATGGGGTCGAAAACGTTTCCTTCTCTGCGTTACACACATCCACAAAAACAATATACCCCTTGACTCTTTTTGAGTACGGGTGTAAATAGGGATCATCCCATAATTAAAAAAAAAAGAGAAATAGTGGAAATGGGGCGATCAAGGTTGGGTGGGCGTTGCTTTTGCAACAACACCCGCACAGCTAGCAGACATTGCAGTTGTTTCGGTCCAAGCAAATATATGCACGCGAATATCGGAATTCACGCCTACTGCCGATAATACAGCCGGAGCAAGCGCGTGCAACCTTATGATTTACAACCCAGACAAGCTCGAGTGGCACAGCTACAGCAACTATCGTTGTAGGTGACATGCTAAAACTCATCCGACCATGTCCAATTTGCATGATCCCTGGCAAACTTCATGCTCTTAGTAATATGTGTCGCGTTAAAAAGTAGTTCCCTTCTTGGGCTGCAGTCTTTTAGGTTATGTTGACAAAGATATGTGCGAACTGTTTAGTTCGTCGCATTTATTTTAAGCTTCAAGGGATCCGTCTTGCTCTGATGAACTAGTCTTTTGACATGAAGAGGGGTACGTTTTCGTCCGCGTGTTATAGTCTTTTTGTTGAGCTACTGAGCTTCTTCAGTAGCGTTGTATTGCGATATTATTAAAAAGGCGATGATTGTTCTATATATATATTCACAGTTTATTGTGGTGAAGTGAATAAGCGATACAGAGTCGAAAGGATAGTTAGCTGGATTCAAGACGGTGTCGGATTCAATAGCTCGATTCCAAGACGATGCGCAGTGATTGCAAGATCAAGACTAATTCAAAGGGCAGGCGGGCCGAATTGCCTGTGCCCTAATGCGAGCGAGAGAGCGACAGATCGAGAGAGTGATAGCGAAGGGCGATAGAAAGAAAGGTGTGGGATGAAGAGGCGAAAGAGAACGGCTGCATAGGCTGCTGCCGTGAGGGAGCATGAATGCGTGCATGAGTTTGTTGGTAAATGACAATTTAGTACAGTGGGCAGTGCAAACAACGAACAATAATAAGGATTTACTCTACTGCTGCACCACTGGCTATAATCTATGCATTTGTCCACTATTTGGCTGCGTAACCAAACACTTTTCTTCTTAGTTTTTAATCATTTTATTGGAGCGATCTACCAATTAACAAAGTTTTCCCTCCAACATTAATTTTTTCATAAGATCGCGCTTCTCCGCAATACAGAGCTTTCCACATCCCATTGTAATTATTATTATTAACTTTTATTATAGAAACAATGAAATCTTAGACAAAACTAATAAACACGTGAATTCTACAAAGGCAATTCCGCGAATATAGGAGATTCACTATAAAAAGGGGCTAATGGTGATATTTTTTATACCCGTACTCAAAGAGTTAAGGGATACATATGTATTAGACATATGCATGAATGTATCCAAAAAGGCAAATGAATCATTCATTCTGAAAACGGGTACACGTTTTTGACTGTACAGTAGGCTGGGCCAAATTTTGACCAACAATTTTGTTTTCTGTTTTTTCTAGTGGACACTCCCCAATTCTGTTATTTGTTATTCAATAAAATTTTTATTTTTAGTAACTTTTAAAAAATTAACGATTGGTGAAAATCAAGAGGTTCAGCTGAGGTTGATATATTTAGTTAGCTAGTTCGCCAAAACTTGTGCAGGTTTTTTACTGCCAATAACTGATTAATGACGATATGAATGTTATCAATATATATGCAATAGATTTCAACAATTATACAACTCATTCAGCAAAAACTTTTTTTTTATTTTCTTGATTAAAATTTGTTGTAAAATTCGGTAGCAACCTCTAAAAAATTAAAAAAAATAAAAATAAAAACATGTAAATTACTATTAAATCCAAGGTAACAAAGTAGGGGTGTCCCGTTTGAATTTCGAAAAAAAAGTTTTTTGGCCCAGCCTACTGTACAGCGTCAAAGGAGTGAATGCTGTCATAGTGCCTGTATTGACAGCTAGTGTTCTCACTCACTCCCTAGTTGTACAAGAGTTAATGAGTACAGTAAAATTGGTGTACAGTATACATACTGTACAGTAAGTGAAAACAGGAAGTAAAAGAAACGAGAAGGAACGTGTGAGTCGCTTCTGGGGACGCGACTCTACTTATACCCGTACTCAGTCAGTATACAAATTTTTGAGCTTATGATTTTTTAGAATTTTAGAATTAAAAAAAAAATGTTACAGTTTACATTTTTTTGCTATATCTGTTATCTACATATACAATGTATATTCTACATCTAAAATGAAGATTCTATATGTACCATTTAGATTCTACATCTCCTCCGCTAGAGGGAGAGCGAGAAAGAGAATGTGTAGCGGCTCATTATCTGAAGTAGGCTTGGGAAGCAACTGAAATTTAATTTCTTCATTCTGGCTATAATTATGATCCGATCCGATCTGATTCAGATTCGGCAGTCTGGTAGATATGGTCCTTTCTACGATACTGCGTTTTTAGTTTTATCGTATCTTTAAAATGGTGCCTGCCACAGATTTTCGTCCTTTGTGGTTAACCATATCATAGGTGGTGGCTATTTTGCAGCGCTTTTCGGATATTAGATTTTAAGCTAGCTTTCAGATGCTGCACTCCTCGCTCGAACGGCTAATATCTTCTAACAGGCTTTTGTACAGCAACGGAAATTATGTTTTGTTGTTAGTCCACCATTGCAAAACATCAAAATCTTAACAGTATGATATATGCATTAACATTTTTATAATTTTTAATTTCATACGCTATTAGTGTTAGTATATTATTGCTCTGAATGGGTTGTGCATAACACTAGTCAACACGAGAATTAGGCTGTGGCCCTAAATGACTTTTTGAGAAAAGGGGGGGGCTTATAGATTTCGGGGTTTAAAAATTTTTAACGAATTATTGTTTTTTTTATAGTGTAGTTTTTTTTTTTAAAATTTTTTAAAATCTGGTATTTTTTTAATGTTTTTTTTTCAGAGGTAGTGCTTCTATTTTTCACATAACTTAAGTGTCTTATATCTGGTTGTATAGAACTTTGCAGTGCTGAAAAGCTGCAGCTATAAATCCGACCCAGACTCTTTGTATCTACAGCTTAATGCCTGGAAGATATTAAGCTTTCAATTCAAATTTCATCATTTTTTGGGGTATTTTTTTGTTTCCAAATTTTGACTTTAAAAACTCGGGAACAGTCGAAAAAAAAATAATTCTTGCCCAACATTTTTTGTTTTAGATAGACGCATTAATTAGGCGTCCTTTAAGGTATTGCTCATTAAAAAAATGATAAAATGAAAATGTTGAGTTCATTTTCGGATTTTTTTTTACTTTTTAATCGGCTTGGCTGTACCTCAATACCTATCATAATTGACTCTTTGTCTTTTACTGTTTATTTCTTCTCAGGGTTTGTAAATTGTGATAGTTTATTGGTGGGTGGGAACAAAAAAGGGCTATGTTATGAAAATGTTTTAAATTGGCTTGAACTATTTTATCTAAATATATGTTAAGTAAAAGTTTGAAATATCATTATCATGAAGTGTTTTTATTTTTTTTAAATTATTTATGTATGGAATAGTCAGGTGCAATGTTGTATAGCTGCTACCCTCTAGCTTTTTTGATCAAGCTTCAAAGGAGCTAGAAGGTTCACCATTGCGCTAATGTTGCTAAGATTTATATCTTGTATTCTACTTATTTCATTATTTTTAAATGAAATGTTTGATATTTCCATCCAGTTCATCTCAACTGATTTGAAAAGGTGATATATTGTATTCCAGCGAGTAGGGCAGTAGCTTTTTAGGGTGCTTTTTAAAATAGAGTTTTTACGCGATTTCTTAAAATATTTAACAAGCGTGCTGCAGCAATTCACCATTTCCAATAACTCGGGCACCTCGTTCACAACTTTACCAATAACATTGTGAAATAAGTGATTTACACAGCTTAAATGGCTCAATCCGCTAAATGCAGCTTTCATATTGGCTCATCGGTCAGTTACTATTATGGGTTTATCCATCAACAAATCACACCCAAAGTCCCGTAAAATACTTTCCATTTTCTTTTTAATTCGATCACCGAAGATATGTTCGTTTTTAATATTGATACCATCACAATCAATAAAATTTTACCGGTACAGGAGACTCAATCCATTGATTTCACTGCTAGCAAGCGGTTTTTAAGGGTTTCTTCTTTAATATAATGCATCGTTAGGGACATATACGATTCTTTAAAAAAATCGTTCGTCCATATATCCGAAGTTATGCCGTATCCTAATTTCTTAAACTCTAGAATTTTTTTTTTTATTTCATTAAAATTAATTTCATAAGGAGCTCCGATGTTCCGTGAGATGCTTGTGGGATGTGACAATAACGACTCGACATTTATGTTTTCACCAAACTTAGCACGAACATTTATAAAAAACTGGGCTAAGTTTTTTAATCCTGAGTCCGCTATTATATTGAAGGGTCGCCCATTCTTAACCGTCCATTCAGTTGCTAACTTGGTGCACTTCTTCTTCGTTTCAGCATCTACGTCTACGTCAGGATGGCTGCGCATACGACTATTTGCCATTACATAGCATTTGTGTCTAACTAAATTCGATGTGCTTTTCTCGAATTTATACACATTTTTGCATGTGTTGCACACCACTGCATTATATACTTCGGTACCGCTTTTATTTTTAATCCTGGAAAAGATCTTGAAAAATCCGGAATGTTTTTCCCGGAACGATGGTGGTTGTTCCGAAAACGGTGGTATGCGGTGTCAGCGAAATTAAACAAAACAGCAGCCGTTAAATTTAAATCCATTTAATGCACTGGTCGCAGCCAGCGATGCCAACGGTCGCCCCAGCCCAGAAGGGAGCCGATCGAACATTCTGGGAGATGGCGTAACAGCGACTGAGCGTAACAATCCATAGTAACTCTTATACTATGCTATTCTATGCTATACTATGCTATTCTATGCTATACTATGCTATGCTATGCTATTTTGCTGCTGCTGCTCCAACATTTCGGCCCCATTGAAGGCCTCCGGCGCTTCAACCATCCATTGGCAATGGATGGATTGCGCGTTTAATAACGCCTGCGGAAGTTCGTACCTCTGCCACGCGCACTCTCCCATCTTCTCCTGCCGTCGTTGCAACCAACCGAACTTGAGACCATAGCGTGGATAGAAGAAGCGCTGCACACAATTCGAGTCGTGGAATTGATTTCGTTTTGAGAGGCGATACTCGAGACTTTGCTGTAAGAAGTCGGGATAAAACATTTTTAGCGTCCTCGGTACGGACGTAAATACAGCATCCGTACGCATCACCTGATGCGTCAGCGAATCCGTGGATTTGGACAGTTGAATTATTGGCAAGACCCATAAAGCGAGGTATAGAGATTTTGTCCAAGTCGAATAAATTCTGCTTGAACCTGTTCCAACTCGTATGCAGACTCATGGGAACTGACTCCTCCCAATCCAACTTTTGCCTCCACAGATGCTGCAGCAAGATCTTTGCCCTGGCAATTAAGGGACATAATGGGTCTAATGGGTCGACATTAATGGGTCGAACAATCGCGACGCAACTGACAATATGTTGCGCTTCGTAGCGGGTAATGAATCAAAGGAGTCGTCTAGCTGATAGTGAAACAAATCAGTTTGCGGATTCCAACGAATTCCGAGTGTTTTAATGGAAGCGGAAGAGTCAAACTGAAGAGATTTTTCCTGGCCACTATCGGACAGCAGATGGGGATGATTTGACGCCCATTTGGCCAACATGAAACCCCCGCCTCCAGGACCTCACTCACTTCCTGCCGAATTCTTGCCAGTTCTTCCAGACTATTTGCTCCTGTCAGCATATCATCAACGTAAAAGTCATTTGCTATGACTTGCGAGGGCACAGGATGAGACTTAGCATAGACTTTTGCTAGCTGAACGAGACAGCGGATGGCCAAAAATGGAGCTGAAGCTGTCCCATACGTCACCGTATTCAGGCGATAAGTTTGCACATCAATATTTGCTTTCTCCCTCCAAAGAATCAATTGGAAATTTCGATCTTCTTCAGCAACCTGCACTTGCCTATACATCTTGGAGATATCCGCTGTAAGGGCAAAACGGTTTAATCGAAATCGTGCAAGAGTTGCAAAAAGCTCCCTCTGAATAGTGGCTCCCACCATCAGCTGAAGCTGAAGTTTTACTCGATGCATCAAACACTACGCGGAGCTTGGTGTTGCTACTATCAGGTCTCAGGACACATTGATGCGGAGTATAGTAATGGTGTCCTGGAGGAGTGCATAAAAGCAATGGCATGTGACCAAGGTTGAGATACTCTTTCATAAACTCCATATACATGTCATGCAGGTACTGATCACTCGCGATTCTGCGTTCCAGGGATAGAAAGCGGCGTTTTGCCGTCTCGAAAGAGGAACCCAAGACCTTGGGATTCACTTTAAACGGCAACTTTACTTCGAACCGATCCGACTCAAGCCTGCGTGATGTCTGCTTGAAGTTGCGTTCGCAAGCCAACTGTTCAGCTGTATGTACAGCCTTCGACTTCTCTGGGACATGTTCCAATTCCCAAAAGCGCTCCACCAGAGAGTAGAGAGAACACGCATCGCTACCAACAGCGTTATTGCATACTGTTGGCTTCACAGCAACAACAACAACGGGAGTAGCCCATATTTATATATATCGGTTGAAATTGCTGATGCAATAATTGTGTGTATTGCAACATACACACATTCCGTATCCTTGTATGTGTTCCTGTGATATACAAAACAGTCAGGGATCAATAGTTAGAGCGTTAGAACGAGACAACCATTGCGTTACAGCAATTGCGTATGTATTGGAGATCAACCTGCCTTCTGCTGGTTTCTCGACTAAGCTCACTTTCCTAAAAGTAATTGGTGTGGCAAGTCGATTTATAAAGAAAGAAAAAATAAAGGAATAATTAAATACAAATTGCGTCAGCTTCTTTACTTCGACTTCTAGACTGTAAATTCCAATAGGTTATGGGCCCATTCACATCGGAGTACAAGAAAAACAATTAAAAAACAAAGAATTAAGATTTGTATTAAAAAGAAAAAAATTGCGTGCCATTGTGAAATAAAAACGAGGACCGGCCGCTGTGTTTGTGAATGTGTGCGTGCGCGTCTCTGTGCTTGGGCTGTGTGTGTACGTGAAGAAGGAGAATGGAAAAAGGAAAAAGAAACATCAAACCGTTTGACGGCGAGAAATATTCCATCTGGAAATTTCGAGTAAAAGCGCTGTTGGCCGAAAACAATGTTTCAAAAGTAATAGAAGATAATGATAAAACAGTGGGTGACAATGAACAGTGGATGAAAGCTGAACTAACAGCGAAAAGCTTGATAATAGAATTTTTGTCAGACTCGTTTCTGCATTTTGCAACTTCCGACAATACAGCAAAAGAAATTCTAGCAAATGTGGACGCTATATACGAAAGAAAAAGTTTGGCATCTCAGCTTTCAATCCGAAAGCAATTATTGTCATGAAACCCGGTTTCAATCTCATAAGTCATTTCAACGTACTTGATGACCTGGTTACGGAACTAATAGCTTCTGGTTCTAAAATTGAGGAGGTTGATAAGATAGCTCATTTGTTGATGACACTCTCTTCGACTTATGACGGAATTGTAACTGCTGTAGAGACATTGTCTGAGTCAACATTGACATTAGGTTTCGTGAAAAATCGGCTTTTAGACCACGAGATTAAGTTGAGGAATGCTAGCAAAGACACGAGCTCGAAAGTTTTACAGGCGGTAGGAAACAACCAACAAAGTGATAGAAAAATATTTAAAAATATTAAAAACAAAAATAAAAACAGTTTTAAAGGAAAAATTGATAAAAAGAATATGAAGTGTCACCACTGTAATAAGAAGGGTCATTTTAAAAAGGATTGCTATGCTTTAAAGAACCTTCAAGAAAATCAGCCAAGACAAGCTCAGACAGCCGCCGCAGCTCAGCAGGATGGCGCCTTCGCCTTCATGTTACAAAGATCCAAACACATGCAAAGAAAAGATGGCGAGTTTTTATACCCGTACTCAAAAAAGAGTTAAGGGGTATATTAGATTTGTGGTAAAAGTGGATGTGTGTAACGCAGAGAAGGAAACGTTTCCGACCCCATAAAGTATATATATTCTTGATCAGTCTGTCTGTCCGTCTGTCTGTCTGTCTGTCTCGATGAGCGCCTAGATCTCAGAGACTATAAGAGCTAGGGCAACCAAATTTGGTTTCCGGACTCATGTGATATCTCACTGCTACAAGTGTATTTCAAAATTTCGCCCCGCCCCCTTCCGCCCTCACAAAGGACGAAAATCTGTGGCATGCACAATTTTAAAGATACGATAAAACTGAAAACGCAGTATCGTAGAAATTGCCCATATCTACCAGATTGCCGAATCTGAATCAGATCGGATCATAATTGTAGCCAGAATGAAGAAATTAATTGCTTCAGTTGCTTCCTCCTGAATGAAACACGCTACTGATTCTCTTTCTCGCTCGCACACTCTGCCGCGTTCAGTGCGCGAACAACCCCTAGCGGAGGAGATGTAGAATATGAATGGTACATCTATAATCTACATGTTAGATGTAAAATATACATTGTAGATGTAGATGTAGATAACAGATGTAGCAAAAAAATGTATAATGTAAAATTTTTTTTAAATTGTAAAATTCTAAAAAATCATAAGCTCAAAAATGTATATACTGACTGAGTACGGGTATAAGTAGAGTCATGTCCCCAGAAGCGACTCACACGTTCCTTCTCGTTTGTTTTGGATTCTGGTGCGTCCGACCATATGGTCAACGATAAGAGTCTTTTTGAAAGATTTGATGTTTTGGAGCAACCGATTGAAATCACAGTCGCCAAGTGTGATGAGTACATATACGCCACAGCAATGGGTGTGGTTCAAGTTAGTAATAATTGGCAACAAAATATTACGTTGAAAAATGTACTGTACTGTGAGCAGATTCCGCAAAACTTGCTATCTGTCAAAAAGATGCAAGAGGCTGGAATGAAGATCGAGTTCTCAAAAGAAGGTGTAAAAGTAACCAAACATGGTCAAATCGTTTTTAAGGGTAAGTGCTCATCTAACATAGCAATTGTTGAATTTAACTTATGCCATAGGGCATATTTAACAAATAATAATATTAATATGGATCGATTGTGGCATGCACGTTTAGGGCATATGAGTGAAGGGAAACTAAAGGAAATTATACGAGATAAAATGTTTGAAGATATTGATCTATTAAAATCGATTAAATTTGATTATGACATTTGTGAAGTTTGTGTTAAAGGAAAACAAGCCAGGTTGCCATTTGCCAAATTTAAAAATAAAGAATATATTGATAGAGCTTTATTTGTTATTCACTCAGATGTTTGTGGCCCTATTACACCCCCTACAATTGATGGTAGAAATTATTATGTAATTTTTGTGGACCAATATACTCACTATTGCGTGACCTATTTAATAACTCAAAAGTCTGAGGTATTCGATTGTTTTAAAGATTTCGTAGCAAAATCTGAAGCTCATTTCAATTTAAAGGTTGTGAACTTATATATAGATAATGGAGGGGAGTATTTGTCAAATGAAATGAAAAACTATTGTGTTGAGAAAGGTATTACTTATCATTTGACAATTCCACATACACCCCAGCAAAATGGTGTGTCTGAGCGTATGATTAGGACACTCACTGAGAAAGCTCGTACTATGGTTAGTGGAGCGAGCATAAATAAACGTTTTTGGGGTGAAGCTGTGTTGACAGAAACCTATTTAGTAAATAGAACTCCAAGTAGAGCATTACAAAAATTACAAAAAAGACACCTTTTGAAATGTGGCATAAGAGAAAGCCAAATTTAAAGTACTTAAAAGTATTCGGTTCAAAATTATTCATTCACAACAAGACAAGAAAAAGAAAATTTGACGACAAATCAATTAGTGGTAGTATAGTATAGTATATAGTATAGTATATCGTATATATATAGTAGTATAGTATGGTTTGCAGATATGGGCGAAAGAAGATAAGAAATTCATAGTAGCCAGAGATGTGATAGTGGATGAAATGTATGTATATAAATCCGATGTTGACTCCCTAAAAACAATAAGCTCAGATGTGGACATGGTGTTTCCAAACGAGAGTGTAGAACAAGAAATGGATGCCCAGAATGAAAGTATGGGAGAGATACAATGTAATATCCAGAATGAGAGTACGGATGGTGGAAGTTTCCTGAATAAGAGTAAGGAAGATATACATTGTAATGTCCTGAATGAGAGTACGGATGGTAGAATTTCCTAAATGAGAGTAGGAATGTACAGAATATGTCCCATGGAGGAATGAGAGTAGGGATGTACATTTTATGTCCCATGGAGTACGGACGGCAGTTTCTTAAAGGAGGCACGGAAGATATACGGTATGAAGGTGGAGAAAATGAGAATCTTGAAGTCAGACGAAGTAATCGACTGCAAGAGAAACCACAAATATCTTATAGGATATTAAATGGTGGTTGGCTGTGTTCCCAAAATACTTTTTGCGACATACCGAATTCGTATGATGAAGTAAAAGATAGGAATGATAAGTTCAAATGGGAACAAGCAATGAAAGAAGAGTTAGATCCTCACATTCTCAATGAGACCTGGACTTTGGTAGAAAAGCCAGAAAATAAAAATAGTGTTGACTGCAAATGGGTTTTCACAATCAAGAACGATGAATATGGAAATTATATCAAATGTAAAGCTAGGCTTGTCGCTCGTGGATTTACACAGCGATATTTGATTGATTATGAACATTTGCTCCTGTAGCAAGGATCTCAAGTTTTCGGTTTATAATGGCCTTGTCAAACCAGTTTGACTTAAAAGTTCACCATATGGATGTGAAAACCGCATTTTTAAATAGAAATTTGAAAGAGGAGATATATATGGATATTCCTCAGGGTCTGACTGCAAAACATAATGAAGTATGCAAGTTGAACAAATCTATATATGGGCTTAAACAGGCAGCACGATGCTGGTATGAAATGTTTGAGCATACACTCAAAGAAATTGGATTTGTTAATTCAGCAGTAGACCATTGTATTTATCTTCTTGACAAGGGAGATGTTGCTAAAAACATATATCGGTTATTTTATGTAGATGATCTAGTGATAGCAACGGAAAATTTAGAAATAATGTCAAATTTTAAAGACTATTTAAAAGGAAAATTTAGAATGACAGACTTATCAGAAATTAGACATTTTATCAGTATCAAACTTAGCAGACAAAATAATCGGATAGAACTTAGTCAGTCTGCTTACATAAATAACGTTTTAATTAAATTTAATATGGAAAATTGTAATCCAGTTTCCACCTCTCCCAAGCATATTAAACTATGATGCACTAAATTTAGACGACTTTTATGATGCTCCATGTCGAAGCTTGATTGGTTGTTTAATGTACATAATGTTATGTACTCGTCCAGACTTAAAGCATATCCATTGGAATCCTGAGTAAATACAACAACAATAATAATAGAGAGCTATGGCAGTGTCTGAAGAGAGTGCTAAGATACCTAAAGGGTACAGTGAATCTGAAATTGGTTTTTGTAAAAGTATTAAACTACGAAAATATGTTTACGGCATATGTTGATTCAGATTGGGCTGGGAATGAAACAGATAGAAAAAGCACAACAGGTTATTTGTTTAAGATGTTTGATTCAAGTCTGATTTGTTGGAATACAAAGAAACAAAATTCTGTAGCAGCTTCATCTAAGGAGGCAGAATACATGGCTCTCTTTGAAGCTACAAGAGAAGCTATGTGGTTAAGGTCATTGGCAATGAGTTTTAAACTAGAATTAGATAAACCTATATAGGTTTATGAAGATAATCAGGGATGCATAAGTATTGCAAACAACCCAACGTGTCACAAAAGATCAAAACATATTGATATTAAGTACCACTTTACACGAGAGCAAATCGAAAATAAGCTAATTATTATTGAGTATCTTCCCACAGATAAGCAGCTGGCAGATATTTTAACCAAACCTTTACCTGGACCCCGATTTGCTGACTTGAGAAGTCACATTGGTCTAACGAACTGATTATACCAAATAATAATACAATTTAAATTGTCAATCTTTCTTGTTGTTGAACAACTTATTTTTTTTTTTATTTAGAAACAAAAAGGAAAGAAAAAAAATGTAGAATAGCTAAACTTTGAAAAAGCTAAGCTGATTTAGTTTAAATACATATACGAATATACCAATATATATAATTATATTTAGCCTTAAAATTTAAAGTAACATTGAAAGAATTTTGTTTGCTTGAATTTGTTTTGGTCTGGTTAGGTTTTCCTGGGTTTCCCTAACCTATACAACAAATGTTGGACCAAATAATGTAACACTCCCCAGAATGCTCGGCTTATCACTTTAGTATTAAGATTAACTTAATTGTGAATGATCCATGATTGTTTTGAGGAGGTGTGTTGGCTTCACAGAAACAACAACAACGGGGAGTAGCCCCCCATATATATATCGGTTGAAATTGCTGATGCAATAATTGTGAGTATTGCAATATACACACATTCCGTATCCTTGTATGTGTTCCTCTGATATACAAAACAGTCAGGGATCAATAGTTAGAGCGTTAAACGAGACAACCATTGCGTCAATTGCGTATGTATTGGAGACAACCGGCCTGCGGTTTCGCTCAGCCACCCCTAAAGTAATTGGTGTGGCAGTTAGAAGAAGATAGATATTAAATACAAATGCGTAGCTCTTTACTTGACTTCTAGACTGTAATTCCAATGCTCAACACCTGTTGTGATGCAGTATATTTTCCCGAAACAACCAGCCCAACAACGTTTTTTGGATTGATGGTTGTTCGGAACTTGGCTTTATTTGGCCCACACATATCAATTCGAAGAAGGTTTCTGCCCCTAGCAGTAAGTCGACCTTAGCAGGCTTGAAAAAATGTGGGTCTGCCAGCTCAAGGTTTGCTGGAATATTCCACTGGGCGAAATTTACTACATGGTCGGGTTGGTATGTGGAGATTGAACGTAATACTCAAAAATTGGTTGCAAAATTATGAGCGTTGACACGAGATTGGACGGACGTGTGAACCTTGTTCTTTACGACGGACGAACTTTTTCCAACAGTTGTGATACTAATGCATGACTCGTCACGGTGCAGTCTTAGGCGCTGTGTGAGATCCTCGGAAATAAAATTTATCTGGGAGCCGGAATCTAGCAGTGCCCTAGCATATTGGAACTGTCCGAACCGATCTTTCACCTTTACTACTGCCGTCGCGAGAATCACTCGTCACATGACTCGAGTAGGCTGTTGGGTTTTCAGAAACTGAGTGCTGTTCTACAGGAGCCGAACCAGACGTACTTTGCTGTGACTCTACCCCGTACCGGTGAAGCAGTGTATTATGGGACTTGGAGCACACTCGACATTTTGCTGTCTTGCACTTCGTAACTGTATGACCTGGCTTCAAACAATTTAAACACAAGCGAAGTGGCTTGGTGATATCAAAACGTTGAAGAACAGGAAGAGCACTAAACGCTTGACAACTGCTTATGATATGATTGCTCGCTGAACAATAGCTACACTTCGACTCGGCGCGCCGATCTGACTTTGCACAGGAAAAGGAAGACTTCGTGTGTCCTTTGCCTATCTCTGATTTGCCTTTTCCCTTACTCCTTGTTGACTCTTCAGCTGCCAGATGCTAATAGCGCCGATTCAACTGGGATGCGCAATCGGACCACGACGGCAATTTGTCGTAATCCAATTGCTCTTCGAAGCGCGATTTTGTGGTATGATCTACTTTGGACATTGCTATGTGAATCAACATTGCACTATTTATGTCCTTTTCATTTCCTAACGACTGCAGAGAGGAGTAGAGGGCAGACACCGTGTTAATGAGGGACCTCAGGCATGAAGTAGAGGGTCTTGTTATTTGGGGAATGTCGAACAACTGCGAGATGGTGTCGAAAAAGATTAAACACTTATTGTCGTAAACATTCTTTAAGCTCTCCAGAGCCTTTTCATAATTGCTCTCAGAGATTTGGAACGCCTTCACTGTGCCCAATGCAGCATCAGTGAGACAAGCCAGCAAGTGGTTAAACTTTTCCACGCTCGTTAACGATGGGTCGCTATGCACCAAACTCTCAAACAGGCTTATGAAGTTTTTAAATTCGGAATTTTTTCCACTAAACTTAGGCAAATTCATTTTTGGCAGGTGTGACGAATGACGCTGATCGCCGCGATCGTTCCTATGTGCTCGCTGACTCTCAGGTACGTTTACTGCGGACACATACATAGCCCTCGTAGTAATACACACATCCTCGACCATTGACCTTAAATCGTTGCTGGGATTCAACGAATCCACATCTGCCTGAATGTCCATTAACTTGTCGCAATAATTTTCGATCAGTTCTAACCTGCACTTAATTTGAAGAGGGTCAAACGAAATTGTCTTTTCCCCAAATGCCGTTTTCTGTCGCCTAATGTCGTTCATCACCTTGTCGAGTTTCTGCATTGCGGTCAGTAACTTTTGGCTGAGCTTGGACCCTACTTCCTCGGCCGCGAATTCCTTCTCTTTTTCGCTCATTTTTGACACGATTACTCAAATTACTACAGTCGAAAGCTAATGCGCAGGTTTTCGCACGGTTCAAAAAAGCTGATATGAGGGTGAGTACGCTGTATTCAACGAACTGTTTTCAAACAAACACCAAAACAAAAAAAGAAGTTCCCCAAAACTCTCTATTGGCGGGTCAAAACAGCGATAGCAACGTTACCGCGTTGCAGAATTATGATGCCAACGTACACAGCCGAAACCGCCAGAGTTTATTATCCACAATTAATTAGAAAAACACCGACAACAGAAATTTCTAAAGCCTATGTATCGGCTTTAATGGGTTAATGCGGCGACAGCAAGAGAGACAAGAAAAAATTATGCTGTCAGCGCACACAACCAAACGCCGCCAAACTATGTACAATTTGGCGCAACTTTAGCGTTACCGAAGCCAACAGACCACCAAGAAGCGGTTCTTGATAAAAGAGAATTGACAATAGAGGCAATGACCGTTCCGTTGCTTTTGATTAGCGAGTACAGTCGGACCTCAATATGATGTACACCTTTTTTATTGAGTTTCCACACATAAATAATTATTTAATATTTCTGGCTGTTCACTTCAGCTGATTTTATTTGGGTTATGTTTTATTAAATTGGTATTCCAATTCATGCAGTGCCAGAAAATGAGGCCACCGGCTATGAAGCTATAATAGGCACACACAACTCACAAAATGGTGGCTTGATTGCACTCAATTTTTGGCACTAGAATAGCTGTAGATTCGGCATTGAATTTTCCGAAGAACTTTCCTTAATGTGATGATTAACCAGATGTCGCAGACCATCCATCTAGAGCTTTATTCGCACAAAGACTAAAAACTAGTAACTTGTGCCGAGACGACGAAAGTGCACTGTTAACTGTTTTTGTCTTGCGAATTTCCACGAAAATGCTGATAACCGATGTCCCTGCTCGGGCGCCAATGAAAAATCCGGAATGTTTTTTCCGGAACGATAATGTGGGGATGACGCCGGTCCAGCAGCTCTAGGTGGTTGTTCCGAAAACGGTGGTATGCGGTGTCAGCGAAATTAAACAAAACAGCAGCCGTTCAATTTAAATCCATTTAATGCACTGGTCGCAGCCAGCGATGCCAACGTTCGCCCCAGTCCAGAAGGGAGCCGATCGAACATGCTGGGATATGGCGTAACAGCGACTGAGCGTAACAATCCATCGTAACTCTTATACTATGCTATGCTATGCTATTTTGCTGCTGCTGCTCCATACCTTGCTTCGTCCTTGTCTTGCAGAGAGTTTCAATTCTCCATTTAATAACACTACTTAACAAAATTGAACTTTAGGCTGTGGACCAAAATGCCTTTTTCTGATAGATTTCGGGGTTTACAAATTTTTTAGTACTTTATTTTTTTTTAAGGTGTAATTTTTATACCCGTACTCAAAAAAGAGTTAAGGGGTATATTAGATTAGATTAGATATTAGATTTCCGACCCCATAAGATATATATATTCTTGATCAGCATCAATGGCCGAGTCGATATAGGCACGTCTGTCTGCTCGTCCGTCTGTCCGCCTTGATTAGCGGCTAGTTCTCAGAGACTATAAGAGCTAAAGCAAAAAAACTTTTTATCCAGACTCATGTGATATCACACTGTTACAAGTGTATTTAAAAATTTCGCTCCGCCCCCACAAAGGACGAAAATCTGTGGCAGGGACAATTTTAAAGACTAAAACTAAAAACGCAGTATCGTAGGGAATGCCCATATCTACCAGTTTGCCGAATCTGAATCAGATTGGATCATAATTATAGCCAGAAAGAACAAATGTATTTGCCATTACTAACCTACCCCACGCAGAACACATTCTCTCTCTCACTCACACCCACTTCCTCGTGCAGTGTGCGATCTGCTTTCCTGTTAAAGCCTAGTACCAAAGACTATACAATGCCAAGATACTGCATGAGCGACCAAAAAGCTGTTCTATGGCGAGCCTTATCGGTGCGCCCCATGGACAGAGGGAGCGCGCGGGGTTTCAATTCTCTTTTCGGCTTCGTCTCTCACCGCGAGCCCGCTGCCCGACAGCTTCGTCTGTTCGTAAGAAAAAAGACAGCTCAGCAGGTGCGCACAGTGGGCCCAGCTTGATTAATTTTAAAGTGATAAAGTTCAATATTTTTTTGTACATTTCATTTCCAACTTTGAGTGCTCATATCTCTGAAACTAAAATTATCTTGAAAATTAGATTCGCTAAAGCTCAGGAAAATTTTCTATTAGATGTGTACATTTATTTTATTCAAAGCGTTCATAAAATATTTTTTAATTTTGCCACCTCTTTTTGGCTAGTCCCCACTGTAAATACTCTAGAGTTGGGTAAAGAATGTTCACTTTAGTGAACATATTCAGATCCCACTTTTAAGTGAGTGAAAAACTCGCTCACTTTGCTTAGTTGCTCACTCAGTTGTTCACTTGCTCACTTGTTCACTTACTTGTTCAGTTTTTCCCTGTTCAGCTGTTCACTCAGTTCAATGCTTTTTCTTCAAATATTTGTAAATTTTTCCCAGTTTATTTTTGTGGTACATTCGAAATACATACAAATAGATGTACATAAGGAATGTGCCGAAAAGAAACTGCACACTTTCAATCGTCAATTTCTCGCAGTGCGAGCTTTCGATCATACCATGCGATGCACCGTTAGAAAGCTCGATGAATTCTGCATTGTTTACATGTTCTTTTTTCACTATTCGCCCTTCACTTTCAACAATGCCCCGAATTGAAGAACAAGTTCGCAAAAAATTGTGCACAATTACTGCACTGAAAAAGGTGTGTCGTACAGACAATTGGCTAAACGCTACAAAGTCAGTGCTTATAGTGTAAAAACCATTATAATAAAGTTTGGAGAGACATGTTCTTTAAAAGACATGCCAAAAACTGCAAGAAAAAAAGGTGCAAGGGATGAAAATGTTGATAACAAAGTATTGGCCCTAATCCACAAAGACAGCACGATGTCCGTTCGGGAATTGGCAAAATTGGCGAACTAGTATGAGTATGGTACAAAGAATAAAGCAACGGCATAACTTAAAGACGTACAAAAAACAAAAAGTTCCGAAAAAAGTCTACAAGTAGAAGTCGGCAAAACGAGAGTGCGAAAGCTCTATGATCGCTTGCTCACTGATGCAGTGGAATGCATTGTTATGGACTACGAAACATATATCAAATTGGACTCAAAAACGTTACCCGGCCCTCAATTTTATACAAAAGCGAAAGGTGGGACTGTTGACGACTCGGTGTCCAAATTTCAAGTTGATAAATTTGGCGAGAAATTGCTGATATGGCAGGCCATTTGCACCTGTGGCTTAAGAACAGGCGAAATGTGGCGAAAGCGAAAGGTGGGACTGTTGACGACTCGGTGTCCAAATTTCAAGTTGATAAATTTGGCGAGAAATTGCTGATATGGCAGGCCATTTGCACCTGTGGCTTAAGAACAGGCTCTTTTTCACAAAAGGGACAATAAACGCTGATGTCTATATGACGGAGTGCTTTATCAAAAACACAATGTGTCGAGAATATTTTGGCCAGATCTAGCGTCAGCGCACTATGCCCGTTCAACTCTGGCGTGGCTTGACTCAAAAGAGATCAATTTTGTAACAAAAGAGGAGAACCCACCAAATTGCCCAGAGCTTCGCCAATTGAGCGATATTGGGCCATTGTCAAGCGCAATTTAAAGAAGAGTGGTAGTCTCTCTGAAAATATGGAAGATATGAAAAAAAACTGGATGCGTGCAACCCGCATGGTTACCAAAAAGTGTGTGCAGAACCTGATGAGTGGGGTTAAGCTCAAAATCTGATTAAAAATAAGAGACTGAACAATTCTTTTATTTTTTCAACGAAAGGAAACTGCACACTTTATTATACCCGTACTCAAAAAAGAGTTAAGGGGTATATTAGATTTGTGGTAAAAGTGGATGTGTGTAACGCAGAGAAGGAAACGTTTCCGACCCCATAAAGTATATATATTCTTGATCAGCATCAATAGCCGAGTCGATAGAGCCATGTCTGTCTGTCCGTCTGTCCGTCTGTCTGTCTGTCCGTCTGTCCGTCTGTCTGTCTGTCCGTCTTGTTGAGCGCCTAGATCTCAGAGACTATAAGAGCTAGGGCAACCAAATTTGGTTTCCACACTCATGTGATATCACACTGCTACAAGTGTATTTCAAAATTTCGCCCCGCCCCCTTCCGCCCCCACAAAGGACGAAAATCTGTGGCAGGCACATTTGTAAAGATACGATAAAACTAAAAACGCAGTATCGTAGAGAATGCCCATACCTACCAGACTGCCGAATCTGAATCAGATCGGATCATATCTATAGCCAAAATGAAGAAATTAATTTTCAGTTGCTTCCCCTGTCCCCCCACCCGACGACGACTACGAAACTCATTTTCCTTCTCGCTCGCACACTCTGCCGCGTTCAGTGCGCGAGCAACCCCTAGCGGAGGAGATGTAGAATCTAAATGGAGCATGTACATTGTACAATCTACATGTTAGATGTAGAATATACATTGTAGATGTAGATGTAGATATCAGATGTAGCAAAAAAATGTAAAATTTTTTTTTTTCTAAAATTCTAAAAAATCATAAGATCAAAAATGTATATACTGACTGAGTACGGGTATAAGTAGAGTCGCGTCCCCAGAAGCGACTCGCACGTTCCTTCTCGTTTTTCGTTTAACTTCGTTCGTTTTTATGCGATTCCAATTTTTATTTTGTTATATATTAGAATTAGAATTCAATGTTATTCTCTAATATATAACAAAATAAGAATTGGAATCGGATTAAAACGAACGAAGTTATACGAAAAATAAACTGTGCAGTTGCTTTTCGGTACATTCCTTATGTATGAATAAGTATGTTTAGCAAAACCCCATCACCCAAATATTAAAGAATATCGGATAACAATACATAAAAGTAAGAATTTTTTATTAAGAAAAGGCAAAAAAAAAAGGTTATTCAAATATTTCAATACGGTAGGAATATTTAATAAAAAATAAGACGAAAAAAAAAGACAAAACGAGAAGGAACATGCGAGTCGCTTCTAAAGACGCGACTCTACTTTATACCCGTACTCAGTCAGTATTTACATTACATATGATTTTTTAGAATTTTAGAATAAAAAAAAAAATTTACATTTTACATTTTTTTGCTACATCTGTTATCTACATCTACATATATTATGTATATTCTACATCTAACATGTAGATTCTACATGTACCATTTAGATTTTACATATCCTCCGCTAGGGGTTGCTCGCGCACTGAACGCGGCAGAGTGTGCGAGCGAGAAGGAAAATGAGTTGCGTTATCGTTTTCAGGAGGGGGCAGGGGAAGCAACTGAAAATGAATTTCTTCATTATGGCTATAATTATGATCCGATCTTATTTAGATTCGGCAATCTGGTAGATATGGTCATTCTCTACGATACTGCGTTTGTTGTCCGTCTGTCCGTCCGTCCGTCTTGATGAGCGCCTGGATCTCAGAGACTATAAGAGCTAGAGAAACCAAATTTGGTTTCCAGACTCATGTGATATCACACTGCTACAAGTGTATTTCAAAATTTTGCCCCGCCCCCTTCCGCCCACACAAAAAACGAAAATCTGTGGCAGGCACATTTTTAAAGATACGATAAAACTAAAAACGCAGTATCGTAGAGAATGCCCATATCTACCAGACTGCTGAATCTGAATCAGATCGGGTCATAATTATAGCCAGAATGACGAAATTAATTTTCAGTTGCTTCCCCTGCCCCTCCAGCCAACGACAACACAACTCATTTTCCATCTCACTCGCACACTCTGCCGCGTTCAGTGCGCGAGCAACCCCTAGCGGAGGAGATGTAGAATCTAAATGGTACATGTACAATCTACATGTTAGATGTAGAATAGACATTGTAGATGAGATGTAGATAACAAATGTAGCAAAAAAATGTAAAATGTAAAATTTTTTTTTTAATTCTAAAATTCTAAAAAATCATGCTCAAAAATGTATATACTGACTGAGTACGGGTATAAGTAGAGTCGCGTCCCCAGAAGCGACTCACACGTTCCTTCTCGTTTGGATTTAAAAGAGTTCGCCTCTTTCTAATAATTTCGCCAGCTGCGGAAAAAAGTCTCTCGCAAAGCACAGGTGTTGCCAGCAAACACAAGCGCTACAATGCGATGGCATGTAGGCGTGGATAAGCATCTCTTCTTGACTCCCACCAGATCAAAGGATCATCAGTCCCATTTAGGCATTCCTCTGCCAGATATCTATCCACCTCTTTAATCGCAGCTGACATGTCGTTGCATGGTTTCGACGACTTTTTAAATAAATTATCGTACTCCTCCCACAAGTCATTATTCCCAGTTTCCACCTCCACTACGTTGATATCAGGTTTTCCAGTTTCCGTTGGAAAATCAAAACTATTTTCAATGACTTAAGCCTTCAAAGATTCAATTGCTGCTTCCAAGCTAAGCTTTGATCGAAAAAGGCGACCTTTGAAACGAGGATCCAAAATTGTGCTTTCAGCATACAAATCGTTGTTTTCAAACTCTTCGAATCTATAAGCCATTTCACGTTGTAGCTCCTCAACAACCAACGAAATTGATTCGTTAGAACAATTTTCACCAATTTTTTCCAATTTTAAAAATAATAAATTGCTGAGAATATTGACTCTCGAAAGAGTAACATTATTTTCCTAAGAAATTTCTAATGTTACTTGATAGAAAAGTTTTAGCACCGGCAAAAAATCTTCAATTATTTTCCAGCCTTGGTGGGTTAGAATAAGATCTGGGCGAAGTAAAGATACGGCTACCATAACCGCCTCTTTTAAAGTTAGCAGTCGCTCAAACATTTTAAATATGGAATTCCATCTTGTCTGTACATCCTGTACCAATTTTAAATCTGGCAGATGCGTTTGTCGCTGTGCCTCCTTTTACTTTTTAGTTCCAACTGCGCTGCGATTAAATAACTCCACGATTGCTTTGACCTTTTTTCGTGTCTCGGATATTTGTTTTAGCCCGTTTTGGACAATTAAATTCAGCGTATGTGCAAAGCAGGGTGTGTGCCGCCAGTTTCCAAGCTTAACTGCACCCAAAATATTAGCGGCATTATTGGACGTGATTGCAACGATTTTATCTTCGATACACCATTTCAGGCACAATTTTGTTCAAATACGAGCATAGATTTATGCTACATGCCTTATGTAGTATGCCTCTCATTAAGGGCTTCACATGCAAGCATATGCGAATGTAACGTTGTCGTTTCAGTGGAAATATAGTGAGCTGTTACCGTTATATAACACTCATTTGTCAAGGAAGTCCATTCGTCTGTTGTCAAACAAACCGCAGGCGCGAAAGAAACGATCTCTTTTATATTTCCAGCCAGCTCAGCAGGGACGTTTGTCATCAGTACGTTTGACAGTGTTTTCCTAGACAATGCGAAACATCCTCGATCAGTTTTTTTAAGTCGGGCTCCTCGACTACTCTAAGGGCATTATGCCCTTTTGCCACCATCCGAACAAGCTGTCGATCATTCTCTTCATATTTTCGGGCCGGTGGGGGTCGATGGATAAAATCAACGATCCTGCGCTGTGTTTCTGTTGCATTGCCTCCTGAATCGCTTGAATGCAGTGTGTTCTGGCGTTCAACGCTTACTAAAGCAAATGGATGTTTTGCCTTTAGGTGGCAACCAAGTTTGCTCTGCGATACGCAAGACAATATTACCTTGAGATCTTACACTTGGCCTTTTGGTCGTCCAAATGCTCAAAATGAAAAAGCCAAGAATCTTTTATTAAGAAAAGGCAAACAAAAAAAATGTTATTCATATATTTCAATACAGTAGGAATAGTTAATAAAAAATAAGACAAAAAAAAAAGGAGTTTATTCATGTATGCCACAGATTTTCGTCCTTTGTGGAGACGGAAGGGGGCGGGGTGAAATTTTGAAATACACTTGTAGCAGTGTGATATCATATGAGTCTGGAAACCAAATTTGGTTTCTCTAGCTCTTATAGTCTCTGAGATCCAGGCGCTCATCGAGACGGACAGACGGACGGACGGACGGACAGAGCTATATCGACTCGGCTATTGATGCTGATCAAGAATATATATACTTTATGGGGTCGGAAACGTTTCCTTCTCTGCGTTACACACATCCACTTTTACCACAAATCTAATATACCCCTTAACTCTTTTTTGAGTACGGGTATAATTTATAAAAGGAAGGTTTCGTCTAGAGGCGGTCTTGGGACAATTCGGGAAAAAAAAAGTTATAAGGTAAGTTTGAAAGTGGAACAGCTCAAGGCATATTTAAGTCCAAATAATTGCTCTATTAGGCATGGAACGACGACAAATGCATAAGCTATCAGCTCTTTCCGATGTGGAGATTGAGAAGTTTTTGAATTCGACGGATTTTGACGTTGATACGGACGGAGAAGAAGAATTGTAGGACGTAGCTGATGATGTTTGCGAGGCAGCGTTTCCCATCAATGATGAAGAAGAGATTGAAAGAGCGGTAACTATGTCAGATTCTATGCTGGCTTCAGAGATTTGTGTAACTTCAAGCGGAAGTCCTGCTCCGTTGGCGAAATTGTTGTCACCCTCAACTTCGATTGCATCGAATTCATCTCAAGCACAGAAACGCAAACGCAAAGCGCCTGCTGAGCATGATATTGCTCATGCTGAAGAAAGCACAATAACCGAATTTGTAGGATCTGTCTAGGATATAGATCCAAAATCACCGAAGTTCAAAAAGATATTGTGGCGCCAAAAGAATTTAGTCTTGGATAAATCTGCGATTTCCTTTACTGAGCTTGACCTAGGAGATCTCAAAAAGCTTGATACGCCATTTAAGTGTTTTGAATACTTTTTGAATGATACTATGAGCATATTACTCAGCAAACAAATTTGTATGCTGCCCAAAAAAATGTGAATACTTCGTTTTCAACAATCAATTTGGAAATTCGACAATTTATTGGCATTATATTTTTTATGTCAGTTTTTCGATACCCAAATGTTCGTTCATATTGGGTTGAGTATGCGTTTGGAACATTTAAAATGACAATGTCAGGAAATCGCTTTGAACAAATAAGAAGCAATTTGCATTTCAATGATAATAGTAAGTTGCCCTCCAAGGACTCTGCCGACCACGATCTCTTATACAAAATAAGACCAATCGTGTATCACTTCAATGAAAAGTTTCAGTAAGTTCCGATTACCCAACGCTTATGTGTGGATGAAAAAATGTGTGCAACGAAGATGAAGACTTTCCTTTGACAATATTTATCAGACAAACCACAAAAATGGGGAGTGAAATTCTTCAATTTGTGTGACTTTTTTGGCTTTTGCTATAATTTTGAGATATATTGCGGCGCAGGAGACAACGTTGTGCAAACTGGCTCACCAGATCTTGCTGCGTCAGCAAATGTAGTCGTCCGATTGTCAAAAATTGTTCCGGATTTCAAAAAACCAGATTATTTACTTTCACAATTATTATACATCTTTTCCACTTCTTGAAAATCTCAAGTCCCGGGAATATTTTCATTGGGAACTATTCGCTCGAATCGCATTCCAAACTGTAAGCTGCCAACTGATAGCGACCTCAAGAAACAAGTGCGTGGACATTCCACTGAATTTTGTGGATCTGCATCAGGAGTCGAAATGTCTTTGACGGTTTGGAAGGACAATAAAGCGGTGCGACTTGCTTTGACTTAAGCAGGCACAAAGCCTTTCCTGAATGAAACGAATTCAAAAGGTCAGGTTTTACGTTTTGTTCGCTCTGAAAAAAAGTACGTTGACATAGATTGCCCCAATGTAATCCATGAATATAACAGCAACATGGGCTGCGTTGACTTAATGGACGGACTTATTGGTCGATATAAAATTCCAGTTAAGAGCAACAAGTACACATATCGACTATTTACACATATGCTTGATTTAGCCATGGTAAACGCTTACATTTTGTTCCACCGAATCAACAAGCCCGACGCTAATAATGCAAAATACCAACTGCCCAACTTCCGATGAGAGGTAGCATACAATGCCTAAGTCATTACTGTCCGACGAGAGTGGGTGAAGCGGTTGTGAGTTCATCACTGCCTCTGCTTGTGGTATCGCTGTGACCAGTTCTTCGTAGTTAAGCGCTGTGCTATCGAAACTTCGCACCAATAATTGCTTCGCTACTTTCACCGCGCTCTCCCACAGTCCTCCAAAATGCGGTGATCGGGGTGGGAAAAAATGGAAACTTACACCGAGTTGGCTACACTGATCCACAATTTGGTGCTTGTTACTGTCATTCCAGATAAAATCCGCTATCGCCTTCAGCTCCCGTGAAGCACCACGACGAGCAAAAAATCATTTGAGTGGGGCTATAAATGCGTTTGTGCTCATGTCTGACACAAGCTCTAGATGACAAGCCTTACTCAAAAAGCACACGAAGACGCATAAGTAAACCTTGATAGGCCGTCGTCCTCTTTGGTTGAAGTGCATCCATAGCGGTCCAGCGTAGTCGTGTCCAGTACGTTCAAAGGGCTTCACTCCTTGCTGCACTCGGCCTGCTGGTAAGGACCCATAATTTGCGTAGCTAATATTGGACGTTGTCGAAAACATGCAACGAACTCCTTACCGTACTGCGAGCTAGTTTTCTAGCATTGATGACCCAAAAACGCTGTCGCACAAAAGCACATAACACTTGTGTCCCGACATGAATGTTGCTTCGATGAGTATATTCAAACAATGATTTTACAACAATATGATTATTTGGTAAAAGCATGGGGTGTTTGGTGTCAAATGGTACATTAGCCTTAGACAGCCTGCCACCTACACGAATTATTTCTATACCCTCAGACTGGTCTAGAAACGGGTTAAGTGCTTGAAGAACTTATAATTTTGCCACTGCGAAATTTTTCGATCTCAGTGTAAAAACTTAACGCTTGCCGTTAGCTCTTTAGCTCTAGTCGAATCAATCCTTTGTGCAATTTGACGCCAACGATAAACATAACCAAATACTCTCGTTAGTTTTAAAAAATCTTTAGCATATTTGCTACCTCCTATTATATCTACTACATCTACTATAATCTTTGGACAGGCTAGCAGGCTAAATTTGTTGTTTCGCTGTTCGGGGAGCCCTCTGGACATTGCCATTCCACAAGTGTCCACTGCTCATCCGGTAACTGCAAGAATTCTGGCCCTTGCCACCACAACGACGAAGGCTTTAGCTGACTTGTGTACAGCCCTCGAGAAACGATATCTGCCGGATTTTGTACCACTCCTATGCGTTCGACAGCTTTTGAATTATAGCTACTCTGTTAGCCATAAAGGTTGTCCAACGACTAGCATGCGATGCAATCCAACTCAAAACATTTGTTGAATCTGTAAAGTAACCGACCTTAGAAAACGATTCGGGTGCACACCTTTTGATTTTTGCCATAAGCTGCGCTAACAGTCTCGCACCTTCTAGTTCTAATCTGCCGCTGCATGGACTGGCATTACAGCTCGAGGCAACGAACACTCATGAACAAGTTCCAATTCGCTTCTGTATTTTTGCCATTGTAGCTCATAGCTTGGCGGCAACTCCTCATCCCATTGCTGCTTTAGCAGCCACAGTTCTTGCATGAAAATCTTTCCTAAAATCAGAAGCGGGCTTAGAAATCCTATTGTATCAAACAACTGTGCTAACTCTGATAACACGATACGCTTCGTAATGCTGTCCGAATTACTTGCGACGTACGAAAACTGAATCTTATCAACCCTCGAAGCCCAATATATTCCAAGCGTCTTTGCTGTATCTGTTACCTGTAGCTCTAACGGTTCTACTGCGTCTGCACGATCTCCATCACAATAGCTGTTAGAACGCCACTTATGAAGCTCGAATCGCAACTTTAACAACTCGGTAACTTCATTTTTTAATTCATTTAGCTTCTCGTAACAGCTCGCTCCAGCTAGCATATCATCCATGTAGAAGTTTTGCCTTACAGCTTCACTAGCTAATGGAACCGATTCCCCAAATTGATCCGCTAAATAGTAAAGACATCTAACTGCTAGGAAAGGTGCTGAATTGGTACTATAAGTAACTGTTTTAAGGCGTAGTACCTTAATTGGGTCAGTACTACAATTACTCCATAAAATTTGTGCAAAGTTCTATGCAACCAGATATAAAATACTTAAATTATGTGAAAATAGAAGCCTACCTCTAAAAAAAAAAAAAAAAAAAATACCAGATTTTAAATAATTCTGTAAAAAAAACTACACCATAAAAAAAAACCATAGTTCGTTTAAAATTTGTAAACCCCGAAATCTATAAGAATCTAAATTTTGGGCCACAGCCGAATTCTAGTGTTGACTAGTGTTATTTGTGTGTGTTATTTGTGTAACACAAATAACACTAGTCAACACTAGAATTAGGCTGTGGCCCAAAATTTAGATTCTTATAGATTTCGGGGTTTACAAATTTTAAACGAACTATGGTTTTTTTTTATGGTGTAGTTTTTTTTTACAGAATTTTTTAAAATCTGGTATTTTTTTTTTTGTTTTTTTTTCAGAGGTAGTGTTCTATTTTTCACATAATTTAAGTATTTCATATCTGGTTGCATAGAACTTTGCAGTTCTGAAAAGCTGACAAACGCAGCTAAAATTCCGACCCAGACCTTTTGTATCTGCAGCTTAACGCCTGGAAGATATTAAGCTTTCAAATTTCTTAATTTTTTGCGGTATTATTTTTCGAAATTTTGGCTTTGAAAACTCCAAAAATTTGGAAAAAAAATAGTTCTTGGCCAACATTTTTGGTTTTAGATAGACGCATTTATTGCGCGTCGTTTAAGGTATTGCTCATTAGAATCTATGGATAAACGGTCAATTTGGAGCAGTTTGACCAAAACATTTCAAAAATAATTTTACCTGAAATGAATGCTTTTTTTTCACATAACTTAAATATCTTACATCTGGTTGCATTGAACTTTGCAGTTCTGAAAAGGAGCCCAATGCAACTATAAATCGTATCCAGAAACTTTGTATCTGAAGCTTAACGCCTGGAAGATATTAAGCTTTCAAATTCAAATTTCATAATTTTTTGCGGTATTTTTTCGAAATTTTGACTTTAAAAATTCGAGAAAAGTCGAAAGAAAAATAATTCTTGGCATGCATTTTTAGTTTTAGATAGACGCATTAACTAAAGCTAAAATTCGTTAACCAAACCTCAAAAGTGAAAAAATAGACAAAAAATACTTTTTGGAAGGTTGCGGGCCCAACTGCCAATTGGAAACAAAGCAAACGAAAAGGGGTTGAATTTTTGGTGAAAAGTATTTTTTGTCTATTTTTTCGCTTCACATAATGATGATGATTTTAACCAGAAATATGTCGCACCGCAGATATTAAATACCAATATCAGAGATACCTAATAAAAACAAAAAACTCCATCATAAGGCGTTTACAGGTGTATTTCCATGGGTGCAGCGTGGTGGATGATGCGTGGTGACCACAATATGTGGCCGGAAGCCTTTTAGCTGGCTTGTGGTTAGTTTGTGTGGTTTATGGGTGTGGTAAAAGATAACAGAAATGCCTCATGTTATTTAACAGCCCGCTGTTAGCTAGTAACAGCAGCGCGCTTGATACTCAAGCAATCGAGTATTGTATTCGATATATTCGGTTCAAACATCGATTAGGATCGTTCAGGATCATTCCGGCAAACAGAGTAGAGTGAAGTTGAACGTGACGTGTAAGCGTTTGTGAATTTGTAGCCAAACTTGGTGAGTGCAATTTAGTAAAGCTATATGTTAAGTTTTCAGTGGCGCAGTTTACTTTTCTGCCGCATGCGTTCAAATGTTTATATTACTGTTTCCTACCTTTTCGTATAAACCGCGGAAAAGAAACTGCGTCCGCAATAAATCGGACATATGTACATACGAATGTATGTATGTACATAGCGGTTCGTACCACCACCAACCAGTGTTCTGGTGGAACGAGAGCATTGCCGAGGCACGCCGGGAATGCAACTACGCACGACGCCGCTACCAGCGCTCGCGGGATAGCACGGACTTTTCGCAATGGCAGGCTACCTTTAGAGACTGCCGGAGGGCTCTCAAGGCCGCCATTAAGGAAAGCAAACGCCAGTGCTTTCTGACGCTATGCGATTCTGCTGAGAAAGATCCATGGGGAATGGCATACAAGCTGGTAACAAAAAAGCTGTGCGCCAAGAAACAAGCACCCCCATCGGACCCCGACATGGCCAGATCCATTGTGGAGGAGCTCTTTCCGCGCATGTCGGATCACATAGAGGAGGTCCATTGCCTAATCCCACCGCTACAACAGGCCCACATCGAGGAGGTGACTCTCGAAGAAATCGCAATTGCAGCCAGGAGCATTGGCCCGAACAAGGCACCGGGGCCGGATTCTATACTCTCAAACTCGCCCTTTCCCTGCGCCCGGAAATCTTCGTGAAGCTGCTAAACCAGTGCCTTCGCGAAGGAGTCTTTCCTAAGAGGTGGAAGATGCAGAAGCTAGTGCTCATTCCCAAGCCAGGCAAGCCGCCAGGGATAGCGTCATCGTTTAGGCCAATCTGCTTGATCGACTCAGCGGGCAAACTGCTCGAGAAAGTGGTATGCTCGCGACTAGAACGAGCCATCGCGGAGGCTGGCGACCTATCACCGCATCAATACGGTTTTCGCAAGGCCAGATCCACGACTGACGCCGTTGGTAGAGTGGTAGACATTGCATCTAGGGCAATCGCCGGCACTCGGTGGAAAGGCGTCTGCAAGGAGTACTGCCTAATGGTCACGCTGGACATCAGGAACGCGTTCAACACGGCGAGATGGAGCTGTATCTTGAGGGCGCTAGGGAGGTTCAATACACCCATGTACCTTCAGCGCATGGTTCGAAACTACTTTGAGGAAAGGCTGCTCTTGTACGACACTCAGGCCGGCACGGAACAATACGAGGTATCTGGAGGCGTTCCGCAGGGGTCGGTACTGGGTCCCTTACTGTGGAACGCAATGTACGACGGCATTCTGCGACTCAGCCTCCCCCACGGAGTGCATGTGGTGGGCTTTGCGGACGACGTGGCTGTCCTGGTAGTGGCTAAAGACTTGGCCGCAGTAGAGACGACCTGCAACCTGACGATTGCGCTCATCCAACAGTGGCTGGAGCTTGTCGGGCTTGAACTCGCTCCTCACAAGACCGAGGCAGTACTGGTGTCCAGCCGGAAGAAAGTGGAGACGGCCAGCATCACAGTGGCAGGCACCCTAGTGTCATCAAAGCGGGCTATCAAGTACCTTGGCGTCCTGATAGACACACGACTGTTTTCGAGAGCATCTGGCCTACATGAACTCGAAGGCGGCATCCAGCAACAGAGCTCTGTCAAGGATGATGTTGAATACCCGAGGACCCAAGCAATGGCGACGACATCTACTATCGAGTGTGACGAGATCGGTGATGCTTTACGCAGCGCCAATCTGGACAAAGGCCCTCCAGACAGCGAGCTAACACCAGAGGCCTGGCAGCCACTCACCGACTCTCTTCACTTCGAATAGTCAGTGCCTTCCGAACAGTCTCGGACGATGCTGCCCACGTGATAGCGGGTATAGCACCGTTTGAGTACCTAGCGGAGGAGCGGTCCACCTACCATCTGGATACGCATGGCAGAGGCATGGAAGCAGCGGACAAACGGCAGGTGCGCAAGGCTTGCAAGCTGCAGAGCCTCCGGAAGTGGCAACAACGCTGGGATACGTCCCCTAAAGGTCGATGGACTCACCAACTCATCCCATCCATCGAAGCGTGGGTTGATAGGAAGCATGGCCAGGTCAATTTCTATTTGACACAGCTCCTCAGCGGCCACGGCTGCTTTCGCAGCTACCTGCATCGTTTCGGGCATGAGGACTCAGCAGAGTGCTCATGGTGCGGACATAACATGGAGGAGGACGCCGAACACATTATTTTTGCGTGCGGCAGGTTTACAGCGCAGCGTCATCAGCTGGAAGTCACCCTGGGAGGGGCGATATCCAAACATAGCCTGGTGCCGTACATGCTAAGGTCCCCTGGTAACTGGGAGGCGATCAGCAACTTCGCGGCCACCATCATGGCAGAACTGCGCGCTGTTGAGCGCCAGAGAAGGGAGCAGCAAGGCTAAGCGTGTGAAGCATTGCTTCGCGGCCGTACCACACTTGTCGGGCTCGCATAGTCTAGTAAACTAATTGTAAATAGATAACTAGATTAATTAAATAAATGGAATTAAAACGAGAAGGAACGTGCGAATCGCTTCTGGGGACGCGACTCTACTTATACCCGTACTCAGTCAGTATATACATTTTTGAGCATATGATTTTTTAGAGTTTTAGAATTAAAAAAAAAAATTTTACATTTTAAATTTTTTTCCTAAATCTGATATCTACATCTACATCTACAATGTATATTCTACATCTAACATGTAGATTGTACAATGTACATGTTCCATTTTAGATTCCACATCTCCTACGCTAGGGGTTGCTCGCGCACTGAACGCGGCAAGTGTGCGAGCGAGAAGGAAAATGAGTTGCGTTGTCGTTTGCGGTAGGGGGCACGGGAAGCATCTGAAAATTAATTTTTTCATTTTGGCTATAATTGATGATCCGATCTTATTCAGATTCGGCAGTCTGGTAGATATGAGCATTTTCTACGATAATGCGTTTTTAGTTTTATCGTATCTTTAAAAATGTGCCTGCCACAGATTTTCGTCCTTTGTGGGGGCGGAAAGGGGCGGGCGAAATTTGAATACACTTGTAGCAGTGTGATATCACATGAGTCTGGAAACCAAATTTGGTTTCTCTAGCTCTTATAGTCTCTCCAGGCGCTCATCAAGACGGACGGACGGACAGACAGACAGACGGACGGATAGACAGACATGGCTATATAGACTCGGCTATTCATGCTGATCAAGAATATATATACTTTATGGGGTCGGAAACGTTTCCTTCTCTGCGTTACACACATCCACTTTTACCACAAATCTAATATACCCCTTAACTCTTTTTTGAGTACGGGTATAAAAACGGTAACGGTAACGGTAAAAAAAGTATATGTGTATGTACATATATACATTTCAGCGCCTTGCTTTGCATATACATCAGAGGTCGGCAGCGTCGTATGCACTGTGCATAGGAAAAAATTTCGGGCAGCGCAGTCGGCACACGTACAGCGTAAAGACTTCGTGTGGTTTCGTTATTCTGCCTGATGACGTACCAGCAGAGAAAATTCTGCTCTGCTGACGTCGCGGCAGAGAAACATGCTTCGGCCTATGCACAAACGGCTTCATATTCTGCCCGCTTGCCTCAGCGGCAGAGAAGCATTCGTGTGCCCTTTGCAAAATTCTTCGGCTTTCGCAGCGGCAGAGAAATAAGTAACGTATTTGACTTCGTGTCTGTTGTTTTCGCACACAAACGCACCAAAAAAATGTGTGAGTCTGTGTGCCGACCCCTGATATACATACACATACGGCATAACGTAACGGTCAAAATAATGTGTGTATGTGTATGTATATACATTTCAGCGCCTTGCTTTGCATGTATGTACATACACATACGACATATACTTTGCTATGTACATATGTGCTTGCAAGATGTTTTGCGTTCACATATGTATGTCAACATTTTACCGTTATGGCACCGAGACGCGTGCATATGCACACATACATATGCATTTGTAATACAAACTTTTCATTCTGTTTTCTTTTATTACAGAATATGGACAACCAACAGCGAGGAAGACGGGGACACGACTGTCGTGTCTACCAGGGACCGGGAAGGGCGTCGAGAGATCGGCGTGCCTTTAATCGGGCCCTGGAGGCCGTCCTTCGAGCGAACACGGCGCAAGCCGAATCGAACCGGCTGAGCCGGTTAAACATTTCGAACATGTTAAACGCAGCCAACTTTGGGAATTCAAATGGACGTGGACGTGGACATGGACATGGTGGACGTGGACGTGGACATGGTGGGCGTGGACATGGTGGACGTGGACATGGTGGGCGTGGACATGGTGGACGTGGACATGGTGGGCGTGGACATGGTGGGCGTGGACATGGTGGACGCGTCCCTGCCGATTAAGCTCCAGTGGCCGATGCCGCTCCTATCGCGCATGCCGATGATGCTCCAGTCGTCCATGCCGCTCGTATCGTCCGTGCCGCTCGTATCGCGCATGCCGATCGTATCGCGCATGCCGCTTCCATCGCCCTTGCCGCTCGTATAGTCCATGCCGTTCCAGTCGTCCATGCCGCCCCAGTCATCCATGCCGCTCGAATCGCCCATGCTGCTTCCATGGTCCGTGCCGCTCCAGTCATCAATGCCGCTCCAGTGGTCCATGCCGCTCGAATCATCCATGCCCCTCCTGACGATGATGAGCCAGTGGTGTCCCATGAGCGTTGGGCTGTGCAGGTGGCCCTCGCCGAGGCCGAGGAATAACCATTACAAAACCAATAAACAATATTATGTATATACATTTTTGAGTTTATTTATTTGCATTAAAACTACCTAACTATCTAACTACTAACTAATACTACCTAACGTCTTCCAGCTTCATGTACACTCCTGCAAATTGTGCCAGAAATATTGGAGCTGCCTCTCCGTTTTTAAGCTCCGGTACGTGCCCGGCTGCTAACAAACTGATCTCGCCCTGCAGGCATGTCTGGAATATCTCCAACTCATCAGTGTTAACGTTGTGTAAGCTGATTTGGTCAGACGGGCACAGTCCGAAAAACTTTTGAAGCGTTAATCTTAAGTTGGCAAGCTGCCTCTCCTTGTACTCCCGGTGAGGAGACAGCGCTGCAGCTGTATCTGCCTGGTCCAACATCGATTGCCAAGTATCCTTCTTAAAAATGCTCCTCATGTACACCCTTCGCAATACTCGGTATTTGTAAAGGTACCGCTCTGCCAAACTATTTTTCAAATGGATGTAGTCCCGCAGCACCGGCAAATGCGCGTAGTGGTAAGTATGAAATTCCGCTTTCCCATTTGCAGCATTGCCGTCGCTTATAACGCCCAAGACTCTATTCGAAAAGCTTATCCCGTTCTCCTTCATCCCTGCTATGCGGTCCAGCACACGTTGCACATGTTTCTTTATTTTGTCCTTGCCCATGGTCGTGTCTTCTGTGACTGCCTGTTAAATATAAATATTTTGATATACTTTTCCAGACATGATATTGCTTTGACTGTCCAGCTCAGCAGTATGAGCCGCAATTACCAGCATTTTTACTCTGGATGGAATGCCATGCTATTTTGGATAACATATATTGAGCAAATTGCAACAGCCATGCTTAAATAACATCATACTTACACCTGTTTCAAACTGTTTCACGTGCAGTTCGTCGTAAGTGACGAAGAACGGTGAGAACGTCCGCAACACCTCTACGCTTTCCACTATAGACCGCTGTGTGTGGCCGTTATTAATTTATGATTGTACGAATTCCAGTGCGGATTCTACATCAGCAGGACGGTGCCGAAAGTTTTCGCTATTTAGGAAATATTCCCTGATTGTCTCCATTGTGTTCTTTATGTTTTCCTTTTTTGCTTTGATTGAAAATAGATCCAAAAACCTGTTCATTTCGAATATTTGATCTTTTTGGAAGTATCTGGCAACTTCATGTATTTTCTTATACCCGTACTCAAAAAAGAGTTAAAGGGTATATTAGATTTGTGGTAAAAGTGGATGTGTGTAACGCAGAGAAGGAAACGTTTCCGACCCCATAAAGTATATATATTCATGATCAGCATCAATAGCCGAGTCGATATAGCCATGTCTGTCTATCCGTCTGTCTGTCTGTCTGTCCGTCCCGATGAGCGCCTAGATCTCAGAGACTATAAGAGCTAGGGCAACCAAATTTGGTTTCCAGACTCATGTGATATCCCACTGCTACAAGTGTATTTCAAAATTTCGCCCCGCCCCCTCCGGCCCCCCGAACTTTGGGCACATTTTTAAAGATACGATAAAACTAAAAACGCAGTATCGTAGAGAATGCCCATATCTACCAGACTGCCGAATCTGAATTAGATCGGATCATAATTATAGCCAGAATTAATTTTCTGTTGCTTCCCCTGCCCCCTCCTGCCAACAACAACGCAACTCATTTTCCTTCTCGCCCACACACTCTGCCGCGTTCAGTGCGCGAGCAACCCCTAGCGGAGGAGATGTAGAATCTATATGGAACATCTATAATCTACATGTTAGATGTAGAATATACATTGTAGATGTAGATGTAGATAACATATGTAGCAAAAAAAATGCAAAATGTAAAATTTTTTTTTTTTATTCCAAAATTTTAATAAATTATATGCTTAAAAATGTATATACTGACTGAGTACGGGTACAAGTAGAGTCGCGTCCCCAGAAGCGACTCGCACGTTCCTTCTCGTTTCGTTTTGTTGTGAGGGCTGATGTAGCGACCTGAGCTGATCTGCCGCAACATAAATGAGGAATGGGCAGAGTGGGTGGGGATGGGAAATAAATACAATATATAAAAATAAAGGTTGTTATCTCTGCTCATATCTCCTAAACTAAAATTATCTTGAAAATTAGATTCGCTAAAGCTCTGGAAAGTGTTCTACTAGATGTGTACATTTATTCAAAGCGTTCATAAAATATTTTTTCGTTTTGTTTTGAAAAGCTGATGTTGCAACGGGCGCGCGGGGTATTTCTTCCATTTTTTTTAGGCTAGCCTTTGCCTCTGCTTTCGGCTTCGTCAATTCCTCACCCGCGTCGAGTCGAGCGACAGAATACGCAAACGAAATATGAAGTCAGACGACGGGAATAGGTCCAAGGCCGGATTGGCAGTTGCCGAGGGCCCCCCTCACGGGCCCACGCACGGCCGGCCGGCCCGCGCCCGGCGGGGGGGGGGGGGGCGGGGGGCCCGGCGGCCCGGCCCCGCGGTACCAGACCATGGACTGGCCCACGTTGCCTAGACACCGGGCTAGGCTGAATATACCAGACCATTGACTGGTCCACGTTACCTAGACCACGGCTAGGCTGGCTGGGCAGCGAATGGTCTGGGCTCAATAAAACACCTTTTTTATTTTCTTTTCATTTTATATTTATAATAAGACAACTTCAAAAAAAAAAAAACAGAACATTCAGTGGCATTAAACTTAAATTTAAATTAAAGAAACAAAGAAACAAAAAACACCTTCAGTGGCGAAAAAAAAACAACAAATTCCTTCCTGGCTTAAATCTAAATCTTAATAACTATTGACAATTATTAGTAGCTTTATTTTTATTATTTTTGCAAATCACCCGCTTCTTTTGAAGGTGTAAAGCATGGCGCAGGTGTGTGACCCCTGGTCCAGGCTCTCCCATTTCAATTGATGCTGAAAATATAGTTAAAGAAATATTTTAAATATTGTTATTTAAAATTGGATTTTGCTTATTACTTACCAATGATCGCAGAGTAAAAATGTTCAAGAGACTTGAGGCACCTCTTGCCTAGCACCCCATCCACATTGCACTCAAAGCCAACCCCTTCATAAAAATATTTTTCAGATTTTGTCCAACTGAGCCAGGATGCAGGCGCTGATGCAAGGCATTAATCTGTTAAAAATATTTTGTTAGTAATATTAGATAAATTAGACATTTGTACTATCAACAATACGTACGTATTCATCTCGATTCCCCTTCCCAATTTTTTCGTTGAGATGGGGCAGCATTGCCAAGATGTTTGTTTTGTTTAGTTGATTGGCTGTGAGCTGGCCCACCATCACTTTCAGCTCCGCAACTTCCCGAGCACAACCTCAAATTGGCGAGTTATTTTTTCGTCCATCGACTCAAGACGCTCCTCCAATTTTATGCATTTTGTGCACTCGTTTTCCTTTTCTGTAAATTTAGATCTTTATTAAAGTACTTATATTAGTAGTACCTGTAATGTTAACTTACCTTGGCAGGAAAACTTCATCTTTTTAAAATTTTTAGACATTTCTTAAAGTGAAAATAAACATTAGAATATTAAAAAGAAAATAAATGTATTATGTATAAATATAATATAAGTAATTATAAGAATAATATTAAAAGGTACCTATAACTAATATAAATGTAGCATCGGCATAACCACTAACCTATTTCTATATGGAATACAAAGCCCCTTACATTCTAAAAAATTTAAGGGAAACCTTTCCTCTACCTCATAGTCTTCAATATCTACAATATATATACCCAAACTTGTGGAATCTAGAGGCTCCTCGTACAAATTGAATTTATTAGAAAACTTTCGACCCATGAAAAAGCCCTCATCAGAAAACGATGTTATTATTAAAGGAATATAACCTTTAATAAACCAGCAATTGTTTGGCTGCCTTAAACTTAAAACACACCCTTTCAGATAACATCTACCTCCTACTATCCTACTATTTGGCACTGAAAATTTTTCCTCACATATTTTTCTATTAATCTGCTCCAAAATCTTGTTAGGTTTTCTAACCATCCTTTTCATTCTTGTAAATAGTTTGCAAATGAGTAGGATGACCCCAAAGTTGGGTCACCTACTTGCTGTATCGTTTCCTTTATGTGTAAAAGACTGTGCACATTGTAGGAAACGCTATTTTCACCAAATAAGTTGGGAAAATTGGAAACAAAAAGGTCTAGCATGGATTGCGCACTAGAAAGATTACTTTCTCGAAACATTGGAAAGCACAAAATACGATATGCGCAGTGAAGCAACAGAAACATATAATATAAATTATCGTGAATTTCGCCATGAAGAGCTACAATACCTGTATATAAAAGAAACTGCCTAAACTCTGTTGCTTTCCAATGATATATCTCGTCTAATGGTCTAGGCTTTCGAGCAAACTCTTTGGGAATGAAGGGACCTATTGCAACTAACTTCTCGGAAATATTTTTTTTATCTTCGTTTGAAACTTTATAACTGACTTTGTTGCTTATTAGGCTAAGGAGAAATTTCCGCATAACACCCAAATCAATAAGGTGCATGCAATCTAATGGAATTTGACTAATCATATCTATTTTTAACTTCTCTAATGCTGACTTTTCCTTTAAATAAATTAATTGATGATGATTTGGATACCTTCTACTATTAAAATCTTCATCTGTAATTAGAATCCCCGATGAACTGCTATAGGTCAATACCATATTAACTTTTTTTCCTACCTGTGTACACTTAGCACAACCATGTTTCGAAGTATGGCCGGGAGTACCGCTAATAAAAGCTCTCGCAGGAGCGTCGCAGACAACAGCCCTAATTTCTGCTTTGATATTTTGCTCTTCTATTTGCATCCCGTTCTCTAAAATATCCAAATACTCAGTTGAAAATTTGCTTAAAAACTTTTCGCAATCGGATGGCTTGGTTTTACCTACAAAAACACCTACTGGAAATACGGGCATGCTCACAACATTATTTAATCGAACTAAGATTGGCCACAATTGAGTTTTGGAACTTTTAAATAGCGGTAGTCCATCTATGTTTATATCAAAGCTCAATTTATTAGGTAGCTTCAAAGTCTTCGCAACTTTTTCAAATTGTTTTTTCAAACCAATATGCAGGTATTGACCACTACCTAAATTGGCAATACCAATTTTTGGCGGGCAGACGGACTTGTAAAATGCCCCTACATTTAAATTCGCCAGTCGCAAAATTTTAATCAAATTGATTGCACATTTTCTCGAAACGTTATGCACTATACCACTCCTTCAGATTTGCATTTATATCATTTATTACAACTTTATCATTATCATTATCATCATCATTAATCGCCTGTGTTTCCTTATCAAAATTCACCCTTTCCAAATTTTTCACATCTACTTGAGCACTCTGTCTAACATGATGTCTAAATTTGTCTAATACCCTCTCTTTTTCCTTTTTAATTAATCTTTTTAAATGCCTCTTGCTTACCTTCGTCATAATAGTTCTTATAATAAATGAATATAATAATATATATGAAAATATATAAAAGTAACATGCAACAACAACAATATATAAGGGGAAAAATTTGTATTCTATTTACATATGTATGTACAAATATGTATTTAGCAAAAAAAAAACCCGGCCGCCGCCCAAAAAAGGCGCAAAGGCACAAAATGTACTGCGGAGCCTCAAAAATATTTCACTCCTTTTTATTTAACTGAGCACTGTTTTTTAATATGCCCTACATGTACATACATATGCTTTTTATAAATAAACACTATGTCTATGCATTAACATGCTAATAACACTAGTCAACACGATTTTTCCTCAAGGAACAAAACGAACTTTTTCTTAAAGATTTGGGGCTTAGAAATGGTTTGATGATATATTTTTTTTTTCTATGGCAGAACTTTTTTTTGAAATTTTTGGAAACTGGTATTTTTTTTATAAGCTTTTTTCAGAGGTAGCGCTTGTTTTTTTACATAGCTCTAGTATCTTACGTCTGGTTGTAAAGAACTTTGCTATTTTGAAAAGATAATTAAAACAGCTAGAAGTTAAGCCCAATAACTTTGTGATTACAGCTTACCGTCTGGGAAATATAAAGCATTGAAATGCAAACATGATGATTTTTGTGCGGTATTTTTTACGAACTTTTGACTTTAAAAAAATGAACAAAAAATTCCTTTTCGATGGTTGCGGGCCCATACAGAAGCAGCATGCAACAACAGTGGCATTGAATTTTCGGTTTCATTGACCAGTTCAGATGCTAATTTTCGCTTTAACCTTGGTCCTCCCTCAGAATAGGTCAAACGTTTGCGACCAGGCTTTTCGCGTGGAGTATCATCCTTATGAAATTCAATTTTGAACGAGGATGCAAGCCATTTCGCATGCTTTTCTTTAAAGCGGTCGAGCATTCTGTTGCATTTTGGCAAATAAGTGTTTATAAATCCGAAAAACTGCATAAGTTTATCTTTTATTAAGTTTTGCTGAACATCACTTAATTTAGTTTCATCAATATTTGCAAAACAAACTGCTTCACAGCATCTTGTTGGCGGTTGTTGTCGCTCCAAACATCAAGCAACGTTGAATGGCAAAACGTAAATGCATCTGAAACATTGAGTATTGCCGTAAATCGGGCAAAAACGGGCAAAAATGTTATCCACTATTTGATTGTTAACAGTTTAATTAGTAACATTCAGCATTAGAATTACCTCAAGTGTCCTCCATGCACAAGTTACACTCCACAGAAACACAAATACATTTGTTAGTAGGGACATAAAAACATACCAACAACACATTAAACAATTGGACAATATATTACATGTTAGTGCTAATAGTTTATTTTACATACTTTGACGATTAAATTCCATGTTTAAACTTTTTTGTTTTGTTTACAATTTCATAAGAAAATTCACACCAAAAATCACAAGCTTTTGCGCCAATTTTGATTTTTTGAGTGGCCAAAATTGTCTTTCAATTTTGACAAATAACAAAATACCAACGAAGTCCAAAAAATATTAAAAATATGTTTTAGTATTCTTAAAGTATTCTAATTCAGAAAATAGGTCAATTTAATAAAAAAATGTAAAAATGCCAAAATATGCCCATAGTGCACTGAGAAAAATACAAAATAAAGGAGGGCCCCAGATTGATGGTTGCCCAGGGCCCGGTTGAGGGTTGATCCGGCCCTGAATAGGTCGCTACATCACATCAGCCCTCAAAACAAAACGAAAAACCAATTCAAGCGGCAAACAATTGTAGAGCCCACACACAAGCACAGTATGTGTGAATACATGGCACACACACGTTTACGTAAACTGAAATCTCGAACAAAGTCGGTTTCGGCAGCTAAAAATTATTCTATGCACACAATCATATATTTTGGAATGTACACGTACACAACACATGCATGCTTGCTGCCAGTCGGCTCGTGTGACGTCATGAGCCGAACGCGGCCATTCCCAGAGCCGAAGATCTGGGAACGTTCGCTGCAAGCTCAGCTGCGCCCCTTTCGTTGTATGAACTGGCACATCTATATACTGTATGGTTAGTGGCTCAGCGCAGTAAGTGTGAGTGAAACAACAATAGAGCTTGTGGATTAACCCTCTGGTGATTCATAATTTAAAGTTGCCGGTTATAATAAAAGGAGTTGATGTGTTTTTTATAATTTGATTTTAAATAGTTTTGAATTTGAAATTAAGCGCTGTTTTTGTTTTTGAATAGATATTTTTTTATTGAGACTCTTAATTCTAAAATAAATTCTTATCTTAAAATAAAACTTTCTTATATCTAAATTAATATTAACATTTTCGGAAGCCATTATCAATTTTTCCTTAACGTTTTTTGTTATGTTAAAATGTTCTTTTATAATGTTTAAAAATATTATTTCCAGCTCTTTCAGTTCATTTTTGAACTGTGCAGAAGGTTTTATGAGTCCACCATGCGAGACCTCATCTACGTAGGTAAATGTCGAATTTTCGGCCAACTCATTGGAAATTCGCAGTTTTTTGATAACATAGCCTGCTAGGTACTCAATGGCATCCTCCGTTAGCTCGTCTAGCTCAGTTTCTGGTGCTATGTGTACGGTGAGGTTTGTAGCTGTTCCGCCGAAAATTAGGCACTGCCTGTCGAACGCTGCTGATATTTCTCTTTGTTAGCTGATGGAGGGTGGCAAGCAAGAGAAGAGAATGCACGGAGACTGCTTAGACAGGTCAACGGGAGCTGAGAGAATGAGAGCGGGTTCGAAGGCGAATTTCGAAGAAAGAGAAGGTAATAAATAGAGGGCATCAGGACGCCATTATGTCATTTCCCATCGAGATCTCCATAGATAGCGTATTATAGTGGGGAAAAAAAAAAAAAATTAGTCCAAGTTGAAAATCATTCTCAAGTGCCAGTGAAATATACGTGCATATAATACCCTTATATTACTTGGATGCCATATACCGCACCATCGGACAACTGGTCAACTTTCTACGGAGCAGCCGTTCGGGTAAGCAGGGCGAGAACAAGCAGCAGCTAGGCAAGCTACAGAAAAAAAATTATACATATGTATGTATGTAGGCTTGTGCTTGGAGGAGGCTCGTCAGCCACATCGACCCAGCTGGAGCAGCGAATTCGCCGGAGCTTTGGCCCTCGCTTGGGACCGAATTGCGATCAGCAGAAGAAGGGACAAAATAGTACCCGGCAGACGGCAGCCGCTTCAACGCGAACCGCGGCATCGCTTTCGTGTGGGACGGGGAGAGGGAGACGTGGTTACAGTCTAGCAAATGTCAAATAGCATCAATTTTAATTTAACTCGGGGAAAATTGCCTGAACATTGTGTAGGGCTGTAGTCATCTCACACACCTTCCGGATTTTTTCTTTCTTAAGCCAGTTTCGTTCTCGTCCCGTTTTATTCACCTATTCTTTCTATCCTCATATTCTCTGCTTCTCTCTGCCTTCGCTGCTGAGGCCGAGCCCTCAGACCGGTAATCCAAAGTACCGGTGATCAGAAGAGAGGAGCAAATCATGACGGTGTAAAGAAGAGATAGAGAAGTTACTTAAACAACCCCAAACCGATAGCACCGGTAAATTTTTTTGTATGTGTCATGCGAACTGTGTGTGTTTCTTTGTTTTTTTTTGTTTGTTTAGTGATTTATTTGCAGTGACTAAATCGGAAGCGCTTCATCGATGGAGGTCTATTGTAAGTAATTTTTGTAGTGTTTAATTTGATTGGCGTCCACAATTTATGCATTTGTTGGCCTAGGCTCAAAAGAGAGCCACCAAAGGGCATGACATCTCTTTCGCATGCACACACCCGAAAATTAAAGGGTATTCAAATATATACATATGCACATAAGCATTTTTTATTCTGTTTCTTTTACCTCCGCATACCGTCCCCTCTCTTTCTGATGCCAATGGCTCATGCCCATTTGGGTTTCTGTTTTATTTTCTACCTTTACGTTCTTTACCTTTAATATATTTTTCTCTAGTTATTTAAGTCTGAATATTTGTATTTATTAGTAATTAATTTATATTTAGTAACCTGGGGGAAAACATTACGGGATTATTTGAAAGGGTACAGAATGAAATGTTAGAGTTTTAGTATTAAATAAATTATTATAATGTGTGAGTAATACAAGATAGATTGATCTCCAGCGGAATGCCCCCTGTAGGCCCCTCAAACATAAAGGGGTCTTGTAAAGATTCGGTGAAATGGCACATACAAGACCAAGGTAGGGTGGGGGAAGTGTTCCTCAAATACATCAGAGGAATGTTGTCCGTTTTACCAAGTGTAGTTATTGTCTTTCGTTTTTGGTGTTGTGCTTTCCGTCCGGTTATTAATGGCTTAGTTATTGTGCACGCTTTACAATTTTAAATTAATAATAGGGTAGGCCTTAGCTTTGGACAAAAGAACACCACACTCGTAGCCGACGAGCCAGCAGCCGGAAAAAAATGAATTAGCGTGCCGTCCAATAGTTAAGAGTGTCATCTTGCCTACACAGTGGGTTAACCATTACATATGTTGTTATCAATGTCTACCACAAAATCTTCATATTCGTTCTCCTTGTTGTGTTGACTTTGGTCTGCTTGAGTAGCTATGTCTAGGTTCAACCAAGTGTCAGAATTGTCTTCATCAACATTTTGATTGTTTGACAATAATTCAGTATTCTTGGCTGAATAAAAAAAAATTATTAAAAAATGATAATAATAAAAAATAAAACATGGTAAATCACAAAACAAAACACAAAATACAGAACACAGAACAAATCTACAAACAATCACGATCAAAACTTTTCTGGCTGAAACATAGAGCTAAACATTTGACGATTAGTATTTTTAAATTCAATTATTAATTAATAGAGCGTTTCAATTTTGTCATCTCTGTTATATATTTTCTTAGCCTATACTTAAATTGAAGTGGAGTCGGATGGTCAAACTGTCCTTTAGACCGCATGGCGCCAAAAAAATTCTCCACAATGTCTTGGTTAAGACGACTTGTTAAAATATAACGAATCTCGTACTTCTCCGATAAATATCCATGCAAACCAGGAAGGGATGCATTGTTAACTAAAATACCTTTTTGGAACGGAAGCTTATGAGCTTTGCCAACTATCTCCGTGCGCATAATCTCAGACATTTTAGCCAAAATGCTTCGTTGAACTTCGATTTGTTGGCCATAAGGCTGCGTCGCTTCAATGGAATTTGCTGTTGATAATTTCGAATTGAAAACGTCAAACCAATCATTGAATATTTTGAAAAGATCAGCGGTTTCGCATGCGTTCTCTACTTCATAACCCAACGCATAGCATCGTCTAATGGCGCTAGCGGTTGTATTGGAGAACAGTTGTGTTGCCAATTTAACCTTCTGTTTAGCCAGCGAACCAATATTGATGTGATTATCGGTAATCTTGTACAATATTGACACATCTGATTTAGCACAGTGGCTGATTGTCTGCTGGACTGTCGTCTTAGTCAATCTATTTCCGTTGATGACTAATCCGGAGTGGACATAGTGGTTACGGATCAACTTTACCAGATGGGGAGGATCCGAAAAAACAAATATTTTCAATTCTTCATCCGCTGGATGGCTAAACCAGGTCTTTGCTAAAAAAGCAATGTTTGAAATATCTCTTTTGTATAATTTTGTATAAGAAACTTACTCTCCGATATGCCAAGCTCCCTCCATAATCTTTGATTTCCAGCGCCCAAATCAGAAACAATGGCAACAACAGGATAACCTCTTTTGTAAAACTTATTTATAATTGATAGCAAAGTATTCGCGTCCATTCGAGCATTGAAATCAAAGTATACTGGCTGCTTCCAAGATTTTTTCAAGCCACGAGCTATGGCCAGTTGAACATAGTTGCTCGGCTCATACACAACATCCGCTGAGCTGTCATACTCGAAAGCAGCAGCAACCTTCATTTCATCGAAGGACAAAACGCAGAGCTTATCCACTTCGGACATTTCCTCATTTTCCATGAGGTCTATCACTACGTCTAGCGTACCGGCATTAATTTTCACATCTGCCAACCATCTATATAATGTTGCCCGACTCGGCAAAGGAAATCCTTTTCTATATAGATGATTGTAGGCACGAGGTCCCGCGGTATGAAGGCAGATGGCAGCAGAAATGTCTGTTGCATTAAATACAGCTCTCTTCCCTCCACTCTTCAAAATACTTATTTGCGTCTCGGTGAAAATTTTTCCTAAAGATTTGTTTAATTCCTCATTCTCTCCAAGTTGCTGGCGTAAAGATAGCATCTCCTTCTCCATAAGGCAAAGTTGTTTTCGCAGGCTTTCGTTCTCCATAATTATGTTACGACTTATCAATTTTTCTCTACATTACAAGTATTTTTGGTTTCATATACTCATTTATTTTTACACGGTTAGCTTACTCTGTTTGCGTGCTCGACCCGGCGTAGCCTAATTTTAAAATATTTGGTTCAGGCTCTGGGTCCCTTTCCGGAACAGCATCGTCATTCAGGCGCCTTCTTTTAAAGACTTGGCCTTTTTTTGGAGCTGACTTCCACTCTGAAGCTTTAAATGCGTGTCGCAAATGGGGCACACGAATGCTTCTCTGCCGCTGAGGCAAGCGAGCAGAATATGAAGCCGTTTGTGCATAGCCCGAAGCATGATGCAATTATATAAGGTGGTCTCGTCGGCTGCCGAATCGTTCGGGTTTGAGGACCTTAACGTTCAGTGCGCGCTCGCTTGTTGTAGTGAAAGGTTGGGTACGGACAATTTTTTGCGGAACCTTACCCTTGTGAAAAAATGACATATTGCCGCGTTTGCCGCAAGCACGTGCTCGGTGTAAAATTGATAAAGGCACCAAAATGTGTTGTGAGAAGAGAATTGTGGGAGAAATCTCTAGGCTGCAGCCTGGGAGAGAACTCCAAAATTTGCGAAAGCCTTTTTAAAGCTTCGGAGTGGAAGTCAGCTCCAAATAAAGACCAAGTCTTTAAAAGAAGGCGCCTGAATGATGCCTGATGATGCTGTTCCGGAAAGAGACCCAGAGCTCTATTTTATTTTAAGATTATAATTTATTTTAGAATGAAGAGTCTCAACAAAAAAATATCTATTCAAAAACAAAAACAACGCTTAATTTCAAATGCAAAACTATTAAAAATTAAATTATAAAAAACACATCAACTCCTTTTATTATAACCGGCAACTTTAAACCCCATGGACCATCAGAGGGTTAATCCACAAGCTCTATTGTTGTTTCACTCACACTTACTGCGCTGAGCCACTAACCATACAGTATATAGATGTGCCAGTTCATACAACGAAAGGGGCGCAGCTGAGCTTGCAGCGAACGTTCCCAGATCTTCGGCTCTGGGTGGCCGCTCGGGATGGCCGCGTTCGGCTCATGACGTCACACGAGCCGACTGGCAGCAAGCATGCATGTGCTGTGTACGTGTACATTCCAAATATATGATTGTGTGCATAGAATAATTTTTAGCTGCCGAAACCGACTTTGTTCGAGATTTCAGTTTACGTAAACGTGTGTGTGCCATGTATTCACACATACTGTGCTTGTGTGTGGGCTCTACAATTGTTTGCCGCTTGAATTGGTTTTTCGTTTTGTTTTGAGGGCTGATGTGATGTAGCGACCTATTCAGGGCCGGATCAACCCTCAACCGGGCCCTGGGCAACCATCAATCTGGGGCCCTCCTTTATTTTGTATTTTTCTCAGTGCACTATAGGCATATTTTGGCATTTTTACATTTTTTTATTAAATTGACCTATTTTCTGAATTAGAATACTTTAAGAATACTAAAACATATTTTTAATATTTTTTGGACTTCGTTGGTATTTTGTTATTTGTCAAAATTGAAAGACAATTTTGGCCACTCAACAAATCAAAATTGGCGCAAAAGCTTGTGATTTTTGGTGTGAATTTTCTTATGAAATTGTAAACAAAACAAAAAAGTTTAAACATGGAATTTAATCGTCAAAGTATGTAAAATAAACTATTAGCACTAACATGTAATATATTGTCCAATTGTTTAATGTGTTGTTGGTATGTTTTTATGTCCCTACTAACAAATGTATTTGTGTTTCTGTGGAGTGTAACTTGTGCATGGAGGACACTTGAGGTAATTCTAATGCTGAATGTTACTAATTAAACTGTTAACAATCAAATAGTGGATAACATTTTTGCCCGTTTTTGCCCGATTTACGGCAATACTCAATGTTTCAGATGCATTTACGTTTTGCCATTCAACGTTGCTTGATGTTTGGAGCGACAACAACCGCCAACAAGATGCTGTGAAGCAGTTTGTTTTGCAAAATATTGATGAAACTAAATTAAGTGATGTTCAGCAAAACTTAATAAAAGATAAACTTATGCAGTTTTTCGGATTTATAAACACTTATTTGCCAAAATGCAACAGAATGCTCGACCGCTTTAAAGAAAAAGCATGCGAAATGGCTTGCATCCTCGTTCAAAATTGAATTTCATAAGGATGATACTCCACGCGAAAAGCCTGGTCGCAAACGTTTGACCTATTCTGAGGGAGGACCAAGGTTAAAGCGAAAATTAGCATCTGAACTGGTCAATGAAACCGAAAATTCAATGCCACTGTTGTTGCATGCTGCTTCTGTATGGGCCCGCAACCATCGAAAAGGAATTTTTTGTTCATTTTTTTCATTTTTTAGGTTTGGTTAACGAATTTTAGCTCAAAAGTCTCTCCATAGATTTTAATGAGCGATACCTTGAACGACGCCAAATTAATGCACCTATACACAGAAAAATAGAGGACACAAGATATAATTTTTTTTCGACTTTTCCTGAGTTTTTAAAGTCAAAAGTTCGTAAAAAATACCGCACAAAAATCATCATGTTTGCATTTCAATGCTTTATATTTCCCAGACGGTAAGCTGTAATCACAAAGTTATTGGGCTTAACTTCTAGCTGTTTTAATTATCTTTTCAAAATAGCAAAGTTCTTTACAACCAGACGTAAGATACTAGAGCTATGTAAAAAAACAAGCGCTACCTCTGAAAAAAGCTTATAAAAAAAATACCAGTTTTCAAAAATTCTTCAAAAAAAAGTTCTGCCATAGAAAAAAAAAATATATCATCAAACCATTTCTAAGCCCCAAATCTTTAAGAAAAAGTTCGTTTTGTTCCTTGAGGAAAAATCGTGTTGACTAGTGTAATCTAACAAAACAACAATACATTAATATAAAAGCCATAAATAAGCTGCATGGATGCGATATTTATCCGCCGTATTCAGAAATTACAAAGATGAAATTAAAATGCAGACCAGAACAAGACAAAATAACTTATTCTGAAAAGAAAGTTGAAGTATCGCTGCAAAATTTATTAAATCATTCGGCTGACCGCATATTTGAAATGCAGAAAGACGTAATTGCTCATTCGCAAGGAACGCATTGCAAATTAATTGGCAGCTATGGGTTTGATGGGTCAACAGGACAAAGTATATATAAACAGCGATTTCACACAGAGAAGCCTGTTGGATTGGATCAATCACTGTTTGTAACAACAATAATTCCCTTAAAATTAATAGATTGCCAAAATCAAATTATTTGGTTAAATCCTTCTCCACAATCAGTCAGATTCTGCCGGCCTCTCAAAATGGAATTTATTAGGGAAACTACTGAACTCATTAAAAATGAAAAAAAAGAACTTGGACAAGCAAATAAAAAAACTTGAAGAGCACACATACAATTGCGAAAACCAAAAAATAGTAGTAAAATATGAAGCACATTTGACTTTAATAGATGGCAAAGTTTAAAATGTGTTAACTGGTACTAATTCATGCCAATCCTGCCCATTATGTGGTGCTAAGCCAAATCATCTTTTGAAGACAAAAAATATAGATTCAATAAACTTTCAGATCTCTACTGATAGCCTTAAATATGGAGTAAGCCCTTTGCATGCATGGATACGATTCTTCGAATTTGTGAAAGAAGAGAAAAAAAAAAGGGGGGGGGGGGGGGGGGGGGAAAAAGAAGAGGTGGTTTTGGGGGGGGGGGGGGAGGGCCCCCCCAAAATTTTTTTCACCATGAAGGATCTCTTAAAGGGGGGGGGGAAAGGGGGGGGAGGGAGCCCCCCCCCATTTTTTTTCCCAGAAGGTTTATTATTTACTAATCATTTTGTTATTATTATGTTTTATTTTCATTATTAGGTTAAGTGACGGCATTTGTTAGTAGTTAAGCTATGGCATTAATCAAAATTAGTTTAAGTACTTGCTCGGTCGTGACTTAGGGAGGGAAAAGCACAGTGATCGCTCGGGCATCACTGATAGCACTGATAAAAGCTCCAGAGTTGAGACATGAACCTCAACCACCAACATCAGTACAGAGTGGAGACACGAACCTCAACCAACCAACATCTGTACAGAGAGAGCGGGAGAGCAGAGAGCGAAAGCTCTACCACCAGCATCAGCACAGAGAGCGGGAGAGCAGAGAGCGAAAGCTCAATCACCAGCACCACAAGGGTGGGTTTATAAGATCGCAAGCACATGGAAAACGGGGGGAGATATATTCCAGACCAGCGAGCTGAACGGACGTGCCAGTGGAAGCAGCCAAGAAGACGAAGAAGAAGACAGATTTTGACGGCGAGCTAGGAAAGGGTGAGCAAGTCTCACCGTCGTGAGGAAGATGGCTGGCGAGCGGTGCGGTTAGGCAGGAGAAGAGGAAGAAGAAGAAGAAGAGATAAAATAAAAATGGAACTTAAATAACTACCAGCGCGTCTTCATCTGTCGATCGGTGCGTGTTTCCCCCCCTTGCCCTGTAGTTTTTCCAGAGGTGCCGCCCGGCGATTGCCCAGGCATCCTCTGCATCTATGTGTTTCTCCCCACGCGGGCGCTCTCCTTCCCCTTGCCCTGTAGTTTCCCCGGGTGCTGCCCCGCGACTGCCCAGGCATCCTCTGGCTATCTATGGCTGTTTCACTTCCCCCGCAGACCTGACCTCCCCAGCCGCCCGCACTGCCAGTACTTTGGGGGGCCTGCGCCTCTCTCCTCCCGCCCGAGCCACGGAGGGTCTCTGCGCCAACTCTCCTTCCCCTTGCCCTGTAGCTTCCCTTAGGTGCCGCCCGCGACTGCCCAGGCACTCTACAGAAGATCTCACCGTTCTACCCCCTTCGTACGTTTCCCTTGGCCTTGGCATCCCCGAGACGAAATCTCCGTCCCATGGCCACTCATGACTCGGAGTCCCGGCAAATTATATGGCTGTAATTTCGACCCTGGCTTGACTGAGAGTTATACCCCAGCCTAGATCGCATCCTTACAGATGGCGCCCGAGCAGGGACTCCGAGACTTCCGAGGTGTTTTGAGTGGCCAAGGGGTGTGTTAGTGAGCTAGAAGGGAAAGAACGGGGGGTTCCAGCCAGTTGAATCAGGTTCTTCCAGTGGCCGCGTGGCAGTCATGCCAGCGTGCCGGACGCGCAGCGGCGGGGTCGGTCGACGTTGATAGGAGTAGAATGATTGTATTGTCGCTGTCGTTGCTAACCGCACGTAAAGTTGCCCAAATTTTCACGTACGGTCGAGCCTGGCTTCCCTAACCTCTCGAGGCGCAGTCAGCAGCAGAGGCGCAGTCAGCAGCAGAGGCGCAGTCAGCAGCAGAAACACAGTCAGCAGCAGAGGCGAAGTCAGCAGCAGGGGTCAGCAGCGAACACAGTCAGCAGCAGAGGCATCAGCACGCAGTCAGCAGCAGCAGAAACACCAGTCAGCAGCAGAGACACAGTCAGCGGCAGAAACGCAGCCAGCGGCAGAGACGCAGTCAGCGGGAGGCCAAACACGGACTCGGACACCGAGCCAGAACCAGGCAGTCCAGTAGCAGCCTCACGGAGACACAACGCACAGTAAAGACCATCAATCGAGCACAAGGAGCAGCGACGACCAGGATCACCAGCAGACCAGCAACGATCAGGATAGCCAGAAGTCAGTAAGCAGCCTCAACTGGAGACACAACGCACACGGGACTAAAAGACCATCGAGCACAAGGAGCAGCGACGACCAGGAACACCAGCAGACCAGCAACGATCAGGATAGCCAGAAGTCAGTAAGCAGCCTCAACTGGAGACACAACGCACACGGGACTAAAAGACCATCGATCATGAATACAAGGAGCAGCGATTACAAAGGTCAGATGGGTTTACAGTGGATTTCCTATGGGAACATCAAGGCCATAATACAATGCGGGCGAGCATAGTTACAGTTGACTCGGGAAACCAGCCCGTTACAGCCGACAACGCCGCGCACCGTGACCTTCCGTGACGACCCTTCTCCACTCAAACCTTCTATAGCTAATGCTAGTTCCTGTACCAACCCCACAACTACCACTAGGACAATGACTACGACACAATTGGACCATTCTACGCCAAGCAACGCTCAATCCAGACCCCGCAGCCCAGACACAACAGGATTCGACCAAGCCAGACACAAGAATCACGGAACTTCGACGGAGACGACTGCGACACCGCTGGATGCACCCAGGGCCAGTCCGTCTGCCAGCAACGCAATGCCAGACACACACGGGAATCCGGGAAGAGACGCGACACCGCGGAGCCGGAGGAACACGGAGCGACTGACACCGCGGAGACCGGGCCAGCCGCGCCACACGCAGCCGACACACACGGAATCCGGGAACTCGACGGAGACGACTGCGACACCGCGCCAGGCAGCCCTGCCACAACAAGCCGACACACACGGGAATCCGGGAACTTCGACGGAGACGACTGCGACACCGCTGGATGCACCCAGGGCCAGTCCGTCTGCCAGCAACGCAATGCCAGACACACACAGGAATCCGGGAACTTCGACGGAGACGACTGCGACACCGCTGGATGCACCCAGGGCCAGTCCGTCTGCCAGCAACGCAATGCCAGACACACACAGGAATCCGGGAACTTCGACGGAGACGACTGCGACACCGCTGATGCACCAGGGCCAGTCCGTCTGCCAGCAACGCAATGCCAGACACACACAGGAATCCCGGAACTTCGACGGAGACGACTGCGACACCGCTGGATGCACCCAGGGCCAGTCCGTCTGCCGACAAATCAACGTCAGACGTAAGCAGGAGTAACGGGACTGCGGGGAAGACAACTACGACACCGCTGGGCACTCCAGGGCTAGTTCATACACCCACCAGTCCAATTTACACAACGCCAGAAACTTTGAAACTTCAGCGAAGGCGGCTGCGACACCGCTGGACACTACCAGGGCCAGTCGACCTACTCCGAAGACAATGCACGACGAACCAAACTGAGACGACACCGAAGACACCAGCATGATCACCGATCCACAAGGGCCACTTGCGGTAGCGCGCTGTCTTAACGTCTTCGCCCCAAAAGGGCAAATCCACAAGCCGTAAGCTGTCATACGTATATATCCCCTTAAGGGATTAGATTTAGAACCAATGTATTAACCTTCTCACCAGCACCGCTCAAGCAGGATAGGGGGAGGGTACCAATTTCATTCATATAAGACAGGCAGGTAGTAACCGCTAGGGGTTTACTCCTTAGGCGGACGAACATGAAGCGTCGACATAACGAGAGAGCGGGCCGACCCCTAGAAGCACGTGGAGACACAACCAGGCGTTCCAACGGAGGCAACAAGCAAGGGGCAGGACGGCCAACACGACGCGGGACAACGCTACAACAACCAGTCGTGGCTACACCCCATATGGACCATCGGGCTATCCAGTACCAGATTGCTTTCGAATGGAGCAAGAAGCCTTCGCCGACTACCAGCGAATCCCCCAGGACCAGCGATTGGCCGCCGTATCAGAATGGCTTGAGCAACAGCCGCCAGTGGTCCATAACGCAGAGGCAGAGAAAGGAGAGCAGGTTGACGACTGCTCCGCGACAGCTGGGGGCCGACGACCAACCACAGTCCACGAAGATCAAGACACGACCCCGCGTGGCCAGGGCCGTCTGGTTTCGACCCTTTCAGATGTCGAAAATACGCCAACACGCAACGCTGCCTCAAGTTGCAGCCCCGTTACCTCACCCCAGCCAGCCGATTGGGAACCCGACGGTTGGAGATTATGGGACCTAGTGAGCCCTCAACCGGATGACCCGCCCGGGAACGAGGAAGTAGTCGCAGGTCCCCGAGAGGAAGGTCCCCACTACTCGGATATATCCGAGTGTAGCGAGCAGGAAGCAGAGGCAGAAGAAGAGAGAGAGCCCGACGGCCGCTTCGCGACTAATGGCGTCCGACTACCCCCCAATCACAACGTCGCCGCCTTGAACCGTCGTTTGTTCGGGGCCTATGGTCCCGCTGTCGACGACGAAAACGTGACCACGGACACCGATGATCAGGACACGATCCTACGTAGTCAAGGCAGTCCGGTTTCCACCCTGATGGGCACGATCGACTCTGGCTACCAAGGAAGCACCGTTGCCCCAAGTGACAGTACCGTCACCTCGCCCCCGCCAGTCGATTGGGAATTCCCTCTTTGGGCAGAATGGGACCTGGTGAACCCCAGGCAGGCCGAATTCGGTGGAGAGAGAGCAGTCACAGAGCCCCAGGAAGAAGGCTCCCGCTACGCGGCCACAGCCGGACACAGCGACCCGGGAAAAGAAGCGGAGCTTCGTCACGACGCACCATCGCCAGAGTCTGACGTAGTGTCACTGATGAGCCTGAGCTTCGCACCCCAAGGTGACGCTCCATTGCTACCGCCAACCAGTGACACTCCCCCACCCGTAGCCCAAGAAGAGCTATTACCACCACTTTTCGGAGAAGAGCCGGCAGAATCGGACTGCAGCATTCCACTGTCGTTCGAGGAACATGCCGACTTACTGCAGCTAGTTCGACTCCACCCGGGAGTAGCGGTGGTACAGGACGAGGCAGGCTGGGCAGAAGCACCAGTGGAGTGGCGGATCAACACGTCGGACCGACAGTTGCCATTAGACCTGATCAGCAACATCACGGTCTATCTGCGCAAGGCCACGGCCCGGTCAGGGGTAAGGCGACTGGAGGTACACGACGGACACTGCTTCCGCATCAAAATAACGCGACGCCACGCTGTCACCGTTACTATTCGGACCCCCCGAAGTGAGGAGGGCGTGTGAAGGAGCAGACGCTCCCCCACATTATTTTTTCACCATGAAGGATCTCTTATTATTATTTACTATTATTTTGTTATTTTTATGTTTTATTTTCATTATTAGGTTAAGTGACGGCATTTGTTAGTAGTTAAGCTATGGCATTAATCAAAATTAGTTTAAGTACTTGCTCGGTCGTGACTTAGATAGGAGGGAAAAGCACAGTGATCGCTCGGGCATCACTGATAGCACTGATAAAAGCTCCAGAGTTGAGACATGAACCTCAACCACCAACATCAGTACAGAGTGGAGACACGAACCTCAACCAACCAACATCTGTACAGAGAGAGCGGGAGAGCAGAGAGCGAAAGCTCTACCACCAGCATCAGCACAGAGAGCGGGAGAGCAGAGAGCGAAAGCTCAATCACCAGCACCACAAGGGTGGGTTTATAAGATCGCAAGCACATGGAAAACGGGGGGAGATATATTCCAGACCAGCGAGCTGAACGGACGTGCCAGTGGAAGCAGCCAAGAAGACGAAGAAGAAGACAGATTTTGACGGCGAGCTAGGAAAGGGTGAGCAAGTCTCACCGTCGTGAGGAAGATGGCTGGCGAGCGGTGCGGTTAGGCAGGAGAAGAGGAAGAAGAAGAAGAAGAGATAAAATAAAAATGGAACTTAAATAACTACCAGCGCGTCTTCATCTGTCGATCGGTGCGTGTTTCCCCCCCTTGCCCAGTAGTTTTCCCAGAGGTGCCGCTTGGCGATTGCCCAGGCATCCTCTGTCGATCTGTGCATGTTTTCCTTCCCCTTACCCTATAGTTTCCCGGGGGTGCCGCCCGGCGACTGCCCAGGCATCCTCTGGCTATCTATGGCTGTTTCACTTCCCCCCGCAGACCTGTACCTTCCCCGAAGTGCCACCCGCGACTGCCCAGGTATCTTTGGGAGGGTCTCTGCGCCTACTCTCCTTCCCCTTACCCTGTTCCCCCAGCGACTGATGCCCAGGCATCCTCTGGCTATCTATGGCTGTTTCACTTCCCCCGCAGACCTGTACCTTCCCCGAAGTGCCGCCCGGCGACTGCCCAGGTATCTTTGGGAGGGTCTCTGCGCCTACTCTCCTTCCCCTTGCCCTGTAGTTTCCCCGGGGTGCTGCCCCGGCGACTGCCCAGGCATCCTCTGGCTATCTATGGCTGTTTCACTTCCCCCCGCAGACCTGTATCTTCCCCGAAGTGCCGCCCGGCGACTGCCCAGGTATCTTTGGGGAGGGTCTCTGCGCCTACTCTCCTTCCCCTGCCCTGTAGTTTCCCCGGGGTGCCGCCCGGCGACTGCCCAGGTATCTTCCGGAGAGTCTCTGCGCCAACTCTCCTTCCCCTTGCCCTGTAGCTTCCCTTAGGTGCCGCCCGGCGACTGCCCTGGCACTCCACAGAAGATCTCGACCGTGTATTTCGCACGTTTCCCTTGGCCTTGGCATCCCCGAGACGAAATCTCCGTCCCATGGCCACTCATGACTCGGAGTCCCGGCAAATTATAAATATGGCTGTAATTTCGACCCTGGCTTGACTGAGAGTTATACCCCAGCCTAGAACGCATCCTTACATTACGGAAACAAAATATTCAACGGAGATTGTGGGAGGCAATGGGTCTGAACGTAGACAATCCTAAGCAAAATGGAAGTGGCAATAGCAACGATGGAAATACCGCCAGAAGAGCTTTTTCAGATGTCAAAACTTTGGCAAAAATTTTACATTTTAACGAGACCATTTTGAAAAATGTTTATATCATTTTAATTGCCATATCTTGTGAGTATAAGGTATGCCCAGCAAAATTTAAAGACATATGTACAAAAACGTTTAACTTATACGTTAAAACTTATGAGTGGTATCCAATGCCTCCAACTGTGCACAAGGTATTGGTACATGGGCACCAAATTATGGAAACCTCCGTACTTCCTCTAGGAGCTCTCGGCGAAAATGCGTCAGAAGCGCGCAATAAATTATACAAACGCGATAGGCTATCTCATGCAAGGAAAAGCAGCCGCCTAAATACTATGTCAGACGTGTTTAACAGAGCATTAGATTCTTCTGACCCACTTCTATCTTTTATAAATCTGAAGGAACGCCAAAGCTTAAACCATAAAAAAAGGCTACCGACAGAAGTTTTAGCTCTTGTGAGGAATGATGTCCTCACACGCATGGACCCTAAGGGGTTAAGAGCTATCCCGGTGGCCGGATAACCGGATAACGGCGAATTGCCTGGGAGGGGCTCGCCCAAAGGAGGGGCAACGTAGAGAGCCGCGATCGGAGGGCGCTACCAGGGAGAGCAAAGGAGCGCGGAAGAGAGGCGGGACAATGGGATCGGGCCGGCAGTGGTCCAGCGCATGACCTTTTATGGACATGCGATCACGCCACCAGCTGGGTCCCGTTGCCAAGCAAGTGGAAGGCAGAAGAGAGGCGGGATAGTGGGATCGGGCCGGCAGTGGTCCAGCGCATGACCATTTATGGCCATGCGATCACGCCACCGGTTGGGTCCCGTTACGAAGCAGGTGGAGAGCATCGGACGAGCCGATGGAAAATAACGCCGACGACTGGAGGGAAGTCCCGTTGTTGCCAGGCAGCGACGAGGCGGCCGTGCGCCAAGGAGGAAATAAAAGGAGGCGCGCGACTTCGGCTCGGGACAGTCAAGTGCGGAGAGTGCAAGTGCGTGTGACAGCGAATATCGAAGAGAGTCAGAAAGTTACCCAAAAAGCATCAAGAGAAAGGACCTGGTGTACCGCTCGCGCAACGGAAGGATCCAGTGAGAGCGAACGTGTCGTGTGCGAACCGAGTACGGCGGACTTGGGCTTAGCGCTAAGAGTCGTTGTCGTACTGGTTCTCAGAGCCGACAGTGCCACGCTTGGGGATCCCGAGGAACGGCGAGTGGGCAAGAAGGACAAAACGTGACAGTGAAAGCGTCAAGAGGAAGGAACTCGTGTACCGCTCGCGCAACGGAAGGATCCAGTGAGAGCGAACGTGTCGTGTGCGAACTGAGTACGGCGGACTTGGGCTTAGCGCCAAGAGTCGTTGTCGTACCAGTTCTCAGAGCCGACAGTGCCACGCTTGGGGATCCCGAGGAACGGCGAGTGGGCGAGAAGGACCAAACGTGACGGTGATCCCAGTGCTAAACCAAAGAATAGACTAAGTTGTCGTCCTTAAGCGTACTTCCTAAGATACTAATAAAGAACTCGTGTGTAAAGAAGCCAACCAAGTCTTTCTGCTTTGTCCCCCGGGCAACACCCAAATTCGTTGCAGCGAACCCACCGGCCGCTGAGTACGCCAAGTGCACACAAGGCGGACCAAACCGGTTCGTTACAACTGGCGCCCAACGTGGGGCCTGGTGACAAAGTAAGATCGATTTAGGGAGGGCAGTGCCGAGTTCGAAAGGAAGAAATGGGGAGACGACAATGGATCCACGCGATGAGGAAGGAGGACCTGGTTCAGTGTGGCCTAGCCTTTGGACTGCAGCTGGAAGGTACGCTATCCGAGATGCGCCGGGCATTCAAAGACTGGGTGGAGAAACACGAAGAGGAACCAGAATACGCAGATCTGATCGAAGAATGGGAGTTGCGCGCGGGCAGAACGACGCCCACGCCCCAGATGGAGGAAAAGCAGGAGGCGTACGAACGCTTGGCCATACCCGGCGGAACAGGACAGTCGGGAGTATGGAAGCTACCGGCAGAGGCCGCGGAGGAACTCATCGCCAGTCTGGCCGTGCCACAGAAGGGTCGATCTCCTAGCCGGCAGCGGACAGAAAGCCGAGAGAGGACGGCCATCCCAGCTCCCTCAGGCCAACGGGAGTCAAGGGGCTTTGCTGTCCCGTCGAATCGGAACGACCACTCTCTCACCTGTTTGGCCACGTGCGCATAGCTTGCTCGCAGCTGCTCGAGAGGGATGGTCGATGCAGAAGAGTGGAAAGGCACTTACCATCACCCATTGACAAATTCCTCGTTGCGGAAGTGGAGTACGCACGCGGCCAAGAGAGTGATATCGAGTGGGACAGGAATTCATCCCTACGTCATATCGATGGCCGGTATGCAGCCCTGTGATAGTCGCACGCGCGTGCGCGTTTCACCGATCCGGCCGCACCCCATCAGGTAAGCCCGGCAGGGGGCGCGTCAGAACGCGCCCGGTCCAGCAGAGGGCGCCAGAACGTGCCTGGGCCGGCAGAGGGCGCCAGAACCCGCCCGGTGTAAAGGCGCGGGCGGCCGTTGAAATTCAAACTTTAACGGCCGGGTTTACGAGAGGTCGCAGAGGGGAATCTTTCGTTGGGGAAGAAAGGGGGAAGTGTGAGGAATGATGTCCTCACACGCATGGTACCCTAAGGGGTTAAGAGCTATCCCGGTGGCCGGATAACCGGATAACGGCGAATTGCCTGGGAGGGGCTCGCCCAAAGGAGGGGCAACGTAGAGAGCCGAGGCCCGGCCACGGCAGAAGAAGAGTGGCAGGAGCGGCTACGTCGGGCGGAAGAGGAGGAGGAGGGCCTGTGGCAGCCTTCCCCTACAACGCCGGAGCCCGAAGACCGTGGCCAGGCCGAGCCGGAGGAGGAGGAGGAGCTGTGGCAGCGACGACCGCGGACCGAGGAGGAGGCGAGGTTTCCCGAAGGAGGAAGGGGGCCCCAAGCCTCGTCCCAGCAACAGCGGCCGGGAGCGGACGCCTCGTGGCAGCAGCAGCAACACCAGTGGCAGGGACCACAAGGCGCGGTGATCGGGCCGTACGTAACGCAGGAGGTGCGGACGGCGGTCCGGGGAGGAATGGTGTGGCACCACCAAATCCTCCACATCACCTGGGCGTCGGGGCCGGCACCTAGGGAGCCGGAGGCTCCGGAAGAAGCGCGGGTCTGGGAGGAGACGCCAGTCCGACGGAGCAATGGCCGCGACCCAAGGGGGCGGTCGGCGGCAGCGGAGCCAGCAGCGGAACCGGCAGCGGCGAGCGCGACGACAGAGTCGGCGGCGGCAGCGGAGCCAGCAGCGGAACCGGCAGCGGCGAGCGCGACGACAGAGTCGGCGGCGGCAGCGGAGCCCACTGTGGAACCAGCAACGCCGGGCGCGGCGGCAAAGTCGGCGGCGGCAGCGGAGCCGGCAGTGGAACCAGCAACGCAAAACGCGGCGGCAAAGTCGGCGGCGGCAGCGGAGCACACGGGGGAACCGAAGGAGGCCACGGCGGTAGCAGAGCCAGCAGCGGAACCAGCAACGGCGAGCGCAGCGGCAAACGCGACGGCGAAGTCGGCGGCGGCAGCGGAGCCCACGATGGAACCAGCAGAGGCGACGGCGGCAGAGGAGCCAACGACGCCAAGCGCGACGGCAGCGGAACCAGCAGCGCCGGGCGCAGCGGCAGAGTCGGCGGCGGCAGAGACAGCGGAGCCAGCAACGGCGAGCGCAGCGGCAGAGGCGATGGCGGCAGCGGAGCCAGCGACGGCAAGCGCAGCGACGACGGCAGCGAAGGCGGCAGCGGAGCCAGCCGCGAGCACGGCGGGAGTTTGCTCACCTGAGCCATGGGAGCGGGGTCCGTGGCAGTGGCCCGCGCCGGAAGCCAGGCGCGCCAATCCAAGGCCGGAGCGGCAGGTGTCGTGTCCGGAGGAGCGGGAGAGACCGCGGGCACCCATGCAGCGCCAGGCGTCGTGGCCGCAGGCACAGCGAGGGGCGGAGGGCCCACGCTGGCGGCCCGTGAGACGGGAGGAGTGGCCAGGGGCGGTGGAGCGCGTCCTGGCTCGAACGCGGTTCACCTCGAGGCGCATCAAGCGTCTGGTGAACGACGGAGGGGTCCGGTACCGGGTAACGGTGTCCCGGGACCACCAGGAGGTCTGCCGAGAATCTGGGGCTTGGTAAATAAACAGAGATCATGATAAGAAAAAAGGAAAATAAAAGGAGAACACAAACGTGAAGCGGACTTACGGGGAATAAGGGGAGGTCACCGCGAGACGTTGGCAGAGCGGCGGCAGAGGCCGACGAGACACGGCCGAGATGAATAGGGCTGCCGATGCCGCACGGTGGTCAATGCGCTGGTGAAGGCGAGCAATCGGTGCCGGGGTCTAAAGGAGGGGAAGTGAGAGGGATGGTCGATGCAGAAGAGTGGAAAGGCACTTACCATCACCCATTGACAAATTCCTCGTTGCGGAAGTGGAGTACGCACGCGGCCAAGAGAGTGATATCGAGTGGGACAGGAATTCATCCCTACGTCATATCGATGGCCGGTATGCAGCCCTGTGATAGTCGCACGCGCGTGCGCGTTTCACCGATCCGGCAGCACCCCATCAGGTAAGCCCGGCAGGGGGCGCGTCAGAACGCGCCCGGTCCAGCAGAGGGCGCCAGAACGTGCCTGGGCCGGCAGAGGGCGCCAGAACCCGCCCGGTGTAAAGGCGCGGGCGGCCGTTGAAATTCAAACTTTAACGGCCGGGTTTACGAGAGGTCGCAGAGGGGAATCTTTCGTTGGGGAAGAAAGGGGGAAGTGTGAGGAATGATGTCCTCACACGCATGGACCCTAAGGGGTTAAGAGCTATCCCGGTGGCCGGATAACCGGATAACGGCGAATTGCCTGGGAGGGGCTCGCCCAAAGGAGGGGCAACGTAGAGAGCCGCGATCGGAGGGCGCTACCAGGGAGAGCAAAGGAGCGCGGAAGAGAGGCGGGACAATGGGATCGGGCCGGCAGTGGTCCAGCGCATGACCTTTTATGGACATGCGATCACGCCACCAGCTGGGTCCCGTTGCCAAGCAAGTGGAAGGCAGAAGAGAGGCGGGATAGTGGGATCGGGCCGGCAGTGGTCCAGCGCATGACCATTTATGGCCATGCGATCACGCCACCGGTTGGGTCCCGTTACGAAGCAGGTGGAGAGCATCGGACGAGCCGATGGAAAATAACGCCGACGACTGGAGGGAAGTCCCGTTGTTGCCAGGCAGCGACGAGGCGGCCGTGCGCCAAGGAGGAAATAAAAGGAGGCGCGCGACTTCGGCTCGGGACAGTCAAGTGCGGAGAGTGCAAGTGCGTGTGACAGCGAATATCGAAGAGAGTCAGAAAGTTACCCAAAAAGCATCAAGAGAAAGGACCTGGTGTACCGCTCGCGCAACGGAAGGATCCAGTGAGAGCGAACGTGTCGTGTGCGAACCGAGTACGGCGGACTTGGGCTTAGCGCTAAGAGTCGTTGTCGTACTGGTTCTCAGAGCCGACAGTGCCACGCTTGGGGATCCCGAGGAACGGCGAGTGGGCAAGAAGGACAAAACGTGACAGTGAAAGCGTCAAGAGGAAGGAACTCGTGTACCGCTCGCGCAACGGAAGGATCCAGTGAGAGCGAACGTGTCGTGTGCGAACTGAGTACGGCGGACTTGGGCTTAGCGCCAAGAGTCGTTGTCGTACCAGTTCTCAGAGCCGACAGTGCCACGCTTGGGGATCCCGAGGAACGGCGAGTGGGCGAGAAGGACCAAACGTGACGGTGATCCCAGTGCTAAACCAAAGAACAGACTAAGTTGTCGTCCTTAAGCGTACTTCCTAAGATACTAATAAAGAACTCGTGTGTAAAGAAGCCAACCAAGTCTTTCTGCTTTGTCCCCCAGGCAACACCCAAATTCGTTGCAGCGAACCCACCGGCCGCTGAGTACGCCAAGTGCACACAAGGCGGACCAAACCGGTTCGTTACACTCTTTTGGAATCTCCTGATATTGAGCTTTCAACAACAAAAGCATGTAAAGACAATAATAATAATCAGATAGAAGAAAACGGAGATGATGAAATCAAGGGCGGCGGGGGGGGACCGGTATCAAGGTATGGCGTCACAAAACTTAATATTGGGCTTCAACTAATGTTTGATTTAATTTTGCAGGGATCCAAATCAACTTTAAAATAGGAATTGCTAAAAATGCATTATTAAAAATTCATTTATTGCGTATTCCTTATATATATTAACTTAAAATATTTTAAAACATAATTGTAGACAAAAATTTGAAAATTTTAACCATGTGGTGAGGGTGGGCGGGAAGGAAGGCGTGGTCCAACTGAAAAAAACAAATAAATCCGAAATTCTACCTTTATTTTTTAAGTATATGTACAAAGTTTCATGTTTCTATCTTCAAAATTGGTAATGATGCCAAAAAAACGGACTTTTTGCCCATAGTGCAGTGGCTATTATATTTTTTATCCATTATTTGGAGTTTTGTTTTTTCAACAAATTTTTCTGTTAGCCCTAGGGGGGCCCTCGGCAACTGCCAATCCGGCCTTGGACCTATTCCCGTCGTCTGACTTCATATTTCGTTTGCGTATTCTGTCGCTCGACTCGACGCGGGTGAGGCATTGACGAAGCCGAAAGCAGAGGCAAAGGCTAGCCTAAAAAAAATGGAAGAAATACCCCGCGCGCCCGTCGCAACATCAGCTTTTCAAAACAAAACGAAAAAATATTTTATGAACGCTTTGAATAAATGTACACATCTAGTAGAACATTTTCCAGAGCTTTAGCGAGTCTAATTTTCAAGATAATTTTAGTTTAGGAGATATGAGCAGAGATAACAACCTTTATTTTTATATATTGTATTTATTTCCCATCCCCACCCACTCTGCCCATTCCTCATTTATGTTGCGGCAGATCAGCTCAGGTCGCTACATCAGCCCTCACAACAAAACGAAACGAGAAGGAACGTGCGAGTCGCTTCTGGGGACGCGACTCTACTTGTACCCGTACTCAGTCAGTATATACATTTTTAAGCATATAATTTATTAAAATTTTGGAATAAAAAAAAAAATTTTACATTTTGCATTTTTTTTGCTACATATGTTATCTACATCTACATCTACAATGTATATTCTACATCTAACATGTAGATTATAGATGTTCCATATAGATTCTACATCTCCTCCTCTAGGGGTTGCTCGCGCACTGAACGCGGCAGAGTGTGTGGGCGAGAAGGAAAATGAGTTGCGTTGTTGTTGGCAGGAGGGGGCAGGGGAAGCAACAGAAAATTAATTCTGGCTATAATTATGATCCGATCTAATTCAGATTCGGCAGTCTGGTAGATATGGGCATTCTCTACGATACTGCGTTTTTAGTTTTATCGTATCTTTAAAAATGTGGGGGCGGGGCGAAATTTCGAAATACACTTGTAGCAGTGGGATATCACATGAGTCTGGAAACCAAATTTGGTTGCCCTAGCTCTTATAGTCTCTGAGATCTAGGCGCTCATCGGGACGGACAGACAGACAGACAGACGGATAGACAGACATGGCTATATCGACTCGGCTATTGATGCTGATCATGAATATATATACTTTATGGGGTCGGAAACGTTTCCTTCTCTGCGTTACACACATCCACTTTTACCACAAATCTAATATACCCTTTAACTCTTTTTTGAGTACGGGTATAACAAATACATGAAGTTGCCAGATACTTCAAAAAAGATCAAATATTCGAAATGAACAGTTAATTGGATCTATTTGCAATCAAAGCAAAAAAGGGAAAACAAAAAGAACAGAATGGAGGCAATAAGGGAGTATTTCTTAAAAAGCGAAAATTTTGGGCACCGTCCTGCCGATATTGAATCCGCAATACGGTTTGTTAATTCTGAATACAGGCACACACAGGGGTGTACAGTAGAAAACGTAGAGATATTGCGTACATTCTCGCCGTTCTTCGTCACATACGACGAACTGCACGTGAGACAGTTTGAAACAGGTGTAAGTATGATGTTATTTAAGCATGTTGCAATTTACTATCCAAAATATGTTTTCCAAAATAGCGTGGCATTCCTTCCAAAATTAAAATGCTGGTAATTGCGGCCCATACTGCTGAGCTGGACAGCCGTTTTGCAGTGCTCCACATTGCGGTGGTAAGTGAAAGCAATTTCATGTCTGGAAAAGTGTATAAAAATATTTGTATTTAACAGGCAGTCACAGAAGACACGACCATGGGCAAGGACAAGATACAGCTCCATGTGCAACGTGTGCTGGACCACATAGGAGGCATGAAGGAGAATGGTATAACCTTTTCCAAAAAAGTACTAGGGGTCATCAGCGACGGCAATGCTGCAAATGCAAAAGCAGAATTTCACACATACCACTACGCGCATTTGCCGGTGCTGCGGGACTATATACATCTAAAAAATAATTTGGCAGAGCGGTACCGCTATACAGACCGAGTATTGCGGAGGGTATATATGAGGAGCATATTCAAGAAGAGTACTTGGCAATCGGTGTTGGACCAGGCAGATGCGGCTGCAGCGCTGTCTCCTCACCGGGAGTACAAGGAGAGGCAGTTAGCCAACTTACGATTGGTTCTGGAAAAGTTTTTCGGACTGTGCCCATCGGACCAAATCAGCCTGCACAATGTCAATACGGATGAGTTGGAGGTATTCCAAACATGCCTGCAGGGAGAGATTAGCTTGCTGGCAGCCGGGTACGTACCGGAGCTTCGGAACAGAGAGACAGCGCCAATATTTCTGGCCCAATTTGCAGGAGTGTATATGAAGCTGCAAGACATTAGGTAGTATTAGTTAGTAGTTAGGTAGTTAGGTAGTTTTAATCCAAATAAATAAACTCAAAAATTTATGAACATGATATTGTTTATTGGTGTGATTGATTATGCTTGATTGATTATGATTATTGCTCGGCCTCGGCCTCAGCCTCGGCGCGGGCCACCTGCACAGCCCAACGCTCATGGGACACAGGCTCATCATCGTCAGGACGGGCATGGATGAGTCGAGCTGCTTGGATGACAGGGGCGGCGGCTCGGACGACTGGAGCGGCTTGGATGACAGGGGCGGCGGCTCGGACGACTGGGGCGGCTTGGATGACAGGGGCGGCGGCTCGGACGACTGGGGCGGCATCCTCGGCAGGGACGCGTCCACCATTACCGCGCCCACCATTTCCGCGTCCACCATTTCCGCGCCCACCATTTCCGCGCCCACGTCCACGTCCATTCAATCCTCCGAAGTTGGCTGCGTTCAACATATTTGCAATGTTCATCTGGCTCAGCCGGTTTGATTCCGCTTGCGCCGTGTTCGCGCGCAAGACGGCCTGCAGGGCCCGGTTAAGGGCACGCCGATCTCGCGACGCCCTTCCCGGTCCCTGGTAGATGCGACCCTCGTGTCCCCGTCTTCCTCGCTGTTGGTTGTCCATATTCTGTAATAAAAGAAAACAGAATGAAAAGTTTGTATTACAAATGCATATGTATGTGTGCATATGCACGCGTCTCGGTGCCATAACGGTAAAATGTTGACATACATATGTGAACGCAAAACATCTTGCAAGCACATATGTACATAGCAAAGTATATGTCGTATGTGTATGTACATACATGCAAAGCAAGGCGCTGAAATGTATATACATACACATACACACATTATTTTGACCGTTACGTTATGCCGTATGTGTATGTATATGCAAAGCAAGGCGCTGAAATGTATATATGTACATACACATATACTTTTTTTACCGTTACCGTTACCGTTTTTTTAATTCCATTTATTTAATTAATCTAGTTATCTATTTACAATTAGTTTACTAGACTATGCGAGCCCGACAAGTGTGGTACGGCCGCGAAGCAATGCTTCACACGCTTAGCCTTGCTGCTCCCTTCTCTGGCGCTCAACAGCGCGCAGTTCTGCCATGATGGTGGCCGCGAAGTTGCTGATCGCCTCCCAGTTACCAGGGGACCTTAGCATGTACGGCACCAGGCTATGTTTGGATATCGCCCCTCCCAGGGTGACTTCCAGCTGATGACGCTGCGCTGTAAACCTGCACTCTGCTGAGTCCTCATGCCCGAAACGATGCAGGTAGCTGCGAAAGCAGCCGTGGCCGCTGAGGAGCTGTGTCAAATAGAAATTGACCTGGCCATGCTTCCTATCAACCCACGCTTCGATGGATGGGATGAGTTGGTGAGTCCATCGACCTTTAGGGGACGTATCCCAGCGTTGTTGCCACTTCCGGAGGCTCTGCAGCTTGCAAGCCTTGCGCACCTGCCGTTTGTCCGCTGCTTCCATGCCTCTGCCATGCGTATCCAGATGGTAGGTGGACCGCTCCTCCGCTAGGTACTCAAACGGTGCTATACCCGCTATCGCGTGGGCAGCATCGTCCGAGACTGTTCGGAAGGCACTGACTATTCGAAGTGAAGAGAGTCGGTGAGTGGCTGCCAGGCCTCTGGTGTTAGCTCGCTGTCTGGAGGGCCTTTGTCCAGATTGGCGCTGCGTAAAGCATCACCGATCTCGTCACACTCGATAGTAGATGTCGTCGCCATTGCTTGGGTCCTCGGGTATTCAACATCATCCTTGACAGAGCTCTGTTGCTGGATGCCGCCTTCGAGTTCATGTAGGCCAGATGCTCTCGAAAACAGTCGTGTGTCTATCAGGACGCCAAGGTACTTGATAGCCCGCTTTGATGACACTAGGGTGCCTGCCACTGTGATGCTGGCCGTCTCCACTTTCTTCCGGCTGGACACCAGTACTGCCTCGGTCTTGTGAGGAGCGAGTTCAAGCCCGACCAGCTCCAGCCACTGTTGGATGAGCGCAATAGTCAGGTTGCAGGTCGTCTCTACTGCGGCCAAGTCTTTAGCCACTACCAGGACAGCCACGTCGTCCGCAAAGCCCACCACATGCACTCCGTGGGGGAGGCTGAGTCGCAGAATGCCGTCGTACATTGCGTTCCACAGTAAGGGACCCAGTACCGACCACTGCGGAACGCCTCCAGATACCTCGTATTGTTCCGTGCCGGCCTGAGTGTCGTACAAGAGCAGCCTTTCCTCAAAGTAGTTTCGTACCATGCGCTGAAGGTACATGGGTGTATTGAACCTCCCTAGCGCCCTCAAGATACAGCTCCATCTCGCCGTGTTGAACGCGTTCCTGATGTCCAGCGTGACCATTAGGCAGTACTCCTTGCAGCCGCCTTTCCACCGAGTGCCGGCGATTGCCCTAGATGCAATGTCTACCACTCTACCCACGGCGTCAGTCGTGGATCTGGCCTTGCGAAAACCGTATTGATGCGGTGATAGGTCGCCAGCCTCCGCGATGGCTCGTTCTAGTCGCGAGCATACCACTTTCTCGAGCAGTTTGCCCGCTGAGTCGATCAAGCAGATTGGCCTAAACGATGACGCTATCCCTGGCGGCTTGCCTGGCTTGGGAATGAGCACTAGCTTCTGCATCTTCCACCTCTTAGGAAAGACTCCTTCGCGAAAGCACTGGTTTAGCAGCTTCACGAAGATTTCCGGGCGCAGGGAAAGGGCGAGTATGAGAGTATAGAATCCGGCCCCGGTGCCTTGTTCGGGCCAATGCTCCTGGCTGCAATTGCGATTTCTTCGAGAGTCACCTCCTCGATGTGGGCCTGTTGTAGCGGTGGGATTAGGCAATGGACCTCCTCTATGTGATCCGACATGCGCGGAAAGAGCTCCTCCACAATGGATCTGGCCATGTCGGGGTCCGATGGGGGTGCTTGTTTCTTGGCGCACAGCTTTTTTGTTACCAGCTTGTATGCCATTCCCCATGGATCTTGCTCAGCAGAATCGCATAGCGTCAGAAAGCACTGGCGTTTGCTTTCCTTAATGGCGGCCTTGAGAGCCATCCGGCAGTCTCTAAAGGTAGCCTGCCATTGCGAAAAGTCCGTGCTATCCCGCGAGCGCTGGTAGCGGCGTCGTGCGTGGTTGCATTCCCGGCGTGCCTCGGCAATGCTCTCGTTCCACCAGAACACTGGTTGGTGGTGGTACGAACCGCTATGTACATACATACATTCGTATGTACATATGTCCGATTTATTGCGGACGCAGTTTACTTTTCCGCGGTTTATACGAAAAGGTAGGAAACAGTAATATAAACATTTGAACGCATGCGGCAGAAAAGTAAACTGCGTCACTGAAAACTTAACATATAGCTTTACTAAATTGCACTCACCAAGTTTGGCTACAAATTCACAAACGCTTACACGTCACGTTCAACTTCACTCTAAGCTGTTTGCCGGAATGATCCTGAACGATCCTAATCGATGGTTGAACCGAATATATCGAATACAATACTCGATTGCTTGAGTATCAAGCGCGCTGCTGTTACTAGCTAACAGCGGGCTGTTAAATAACATGAGGCATTTCTGTTATCTTTTACCACACCCATAAACCACACAAACTAACCACAAGCCAGCTAAAAGGCTTCCTAGGCCACATATTGTGGTCACCACGCATCATCCACCACGCTGCACCCATGGAAATACACCTGTAAACGCCTTGGGATGGAGTTTTTTGTTTTTATTAAGTATCTCTGATATTGGTATTTAATATCTGCGGTGCGACATATTTCTGGTTAAAATCATCATCATTATGTGAAGCGAAAAAATAGACAAAAAATACTTTTCACCAAAAATTCAACCCCTTTTCGTTTGCTTTGTTTCCAATTGGCAGTTGGGCCCGCAACCTTCCAAAAAGTATTTTTTGTCTATTTTTTCACTTTTGAGGTTTGGTTAACGAATTTTAGCTTTAGTTAATGCGTCTATCTAAAACTAAAAATGCATGCCAAGAATTATTTTTCTTTCGACTTTTCTCGAATTTTTAAAGTCAAAATTTCGAAAAAATACCGCAAAAAATTATGAAATTTGAATTTGAAAGCTTAATATCTTCCAGGCGTTAAGCTTCAGATACAAAGTTTCTGGATACGATTTATAGTTGCATTGGGCTCCTTTTCAGAACTGCAAAGTTCAATGCAACCTGATGTAAGATATTTAAGTTATGTGAAAAAAAAGCATTCATTTCAGGTAAAATTATTTTTGAAATGTTTTGGTCAAACTGCTCCAAATTGACCGTTTATCCATAGATTCTAATGAGCAATACCTTAAACGACGCGCAATAAATGCGTCTATCTAAAACCAAAAATGTTGGCCAAGAACTATTTTTTTTCCAAATTTCCGGAGTTTTTAAAGCCAAAATTTCGAAAAATAATACCGCAAACAATTAAGAAATTTGAAAGCTTAATATCTTCCAGGCGTTAAGCTGCAGATACAAAAGGTCTGGGTCGGAATTTTAGCTGCGTTTGTCAGCTTTTCAGAACTGCAAAGTTCTATGCAACCAGATATAAAATACTTAAATTATGTGATTTTAAAAAATTCTTTAAAAAAATACTACACCATAAAAAAAACCATAGTTCGTTTAAAATTTGTAAACCCCGAAATCTATAAGAATCTAAATTTTGGGCCACAGCCTAATTCTAGTGTTGACTAGTGTTATTTGTGCATTTTATGGAGTAATTGTAGTACTGACCCAATTAAGGTACTACGCCTTAAAACAGTTACTTATGGTACCAATTCAGCACCTTTCCTAGCAGTTAGATGTCTTTACTATTTAGTGGATCAATTTGGGGAATCGGTTCCATTAGCTAGTGAAGCTGTAAGGCAAAACTTCTACATGGATGATATGCTAGCTGGAGCGAGCTGTTACGAGAAGCTAAATTAATTAAAAAATGAAGTTACCGAGTTGTTAAAGTTGCGATTCGAGCTTCATAAGTGGCGTTCTAACAGCTATTGTGATGGAGATCGTGCAGACGCAGTAGAACCGTTAGAGCTACAGGTAAGAGATACAGCAAAGACGCTTGGAATATATTGGGCTTCGAGGGTTGATAAGATTCAGTTTTCGTACGTCGCAAGTAATTCGGACAGCATTACGAAGCGTATCGTGTTATCAGAGTTAGCACAGTTGTTTGATACAATAGGATTTCTAAGCCCGCTTCTGATTTTAGGAAAGATTTTCATGCAAGAACTGTGGCTGCTAAAGCAGCAATGGGATGAGGAGTCGCCGCCAAGCTATGAGCTACAATGGCAAAAATACAGAAGCAAATTGGAACTTGTTCATGAGTGTTCGTTGCCTCGAGCTGTAATGCCAGTCCATGCAGCGGCAGACAGAATTGAGCTGTATGGGTTTTCAGATGCCTCTTGTAGAGCTTACGGAGCGGTGGTATATGTTCGCGTCATTGATAAGCATGGAGGCATTTCAGCAAAATCGACGGTTGCACCTGTTCGAGTAGTATCGCTACCTAGATTATAACTAGAAGGTGCGAGACTGTTAGCGCAGCTTATGGCAAAAATCAAAAGGTGTGCACCCGAATCGTTTTCTAAGGTCGGTTACTTTACAGATTCGACAAATGTTTTGAGTTGGATTGCATCGCATGTTAGTCGTTGGACAACCTTTATGGCTAACAGAGTAGCTATAATTCAAAAGCTGTCGAACGCATAGGAGTGGTACAAAATAGAATCGAAGCAAAATCCGGCAGATATCGTTTCTCGAGGGCTGTACACAAGTCAGCTAAAGCCTTCGTCGTTGTGGTGGCAAGGGCCAGAATTCTTGCAGTTACCGGATGAGCAGTGGACACTTGTGGAATGGCAAGGTCCAGAGGGCTCCCCGAACAGCGAAACAACAAATTTAGCCTGCTAGCCTGTCCAAAGATTATAGTAGATGTAGTAGATATAATAGGAGGTAGCAAATATGCTAAAGATTTTTTAAAACTAACGAGAGTATTTGGTTATGTTTATCGTTGGCGTCAAATTGCACAAAGGATTGATTCGACTAGAGCTAAAGAGCTAACGGCAAGCGTTAAGTTTTTACACTGAGATCGAAAAATTTCGCAGTGGCAAAATTATAAGTTCTTCAAGCACTTAACCCGTTTCTAGACCAGTCTGAGGGTATAGAAATAATTCGTGTAGGTGGCAGGCTGTCTAAGGCTAATGTACCATTTGACACCAAACACCCCATGCTTTTACCAAATAATCATATTGTTGTAAAATCATTGTTTGAATATACTCATCGAAGCAACATTCATGTCGGAGCACAAGTGTTATGTGCTTTTGTGCGACAGCGTTTTTGGGTCATCAATGCTAGAAAACTAGCTCGCAGTACGGTAAGGAGTTCGTTGCATGTTTTCGACAACGTCCAATATTAGCTACGCAAATTATGGGTTCCTTACCAGCAGGCCGAGTGCAGCAAGGAGTGAAGCCCTTTGAACGTACTGGACACGACTACGCTGGACCGCTATGGATGCACTTCAACCAAAGAGGACGACGGCCTATCAAGGTTTACTTATGCGTCTTCGTGTGCTTTTTGAGTAAGGCTTGTCATCTAGAGCTTGTGTCAGACATGAGCACAAACGCATTTATAGCCCCACTCATATAATTTTTTGCTCGTCGTGGTGCTTCACGGGAGCTGAAGGCGATAGCGGATTTTATCTGGAATGACAGTAACAAGCACCAAATTGTGGATCAGTGTAGCCAACTCGGTGTAAGTTTCCATTTTATCCCACCCCGATCGCCGCATTTTGGAGGGCTGTGGGAGAGCGCGGTGAAAGTAGCGAAGCAATTATTGGTGCGAAGTTTCGATAGCACAGCGCTTAACTACGAAGAACTGGTCACAGCGATACCACAAGCAGAGGCAGTGATGAACTCACGACCGCTTCACCCACTCTCGTCGGACAGTAATGACTTAGGCATTGACGCCGGGTCATTTTTTTGTCAACCACTGAACTACATTCCTGAGCCATTTGATGGGACTTTTTAGTTGTCTGCTACTAATCGATGGGAAGAACGTCAGTACACCATGCATTTGGGCGCTGGTCGCTGGAGATTTGACGTTGTTGGGCGAAGCATGGCTCTGTATGAACAACATTCAACCAGGCATTTTGGTCTTATTGGAGCAACTACAACACTGGGCCTGGTGTACATAAAGTTCATCCTGGTGCTGATGGTGTAGTTGTAGTCACCACAAAACCAAAGGATTACCGCAACACACAAACTGACCGTTACTATTGGAGACACAGAGTTGGAAAGAACTTCCAAGGCCGGGAGAAGTTAGATTCCGAACTGGTTGGGGGGAACAGTACGTTTACCTCTCATCGGAAGTTTGGCAGTTGGTATTTTGCATTATTAGCGTCGGGCTTGTTGATTCGGTGGAACAAAATGTAAGCGTTTACCATGGCTAAATCAAGCATATGTGTAAATAGTCGATATGTGTACTTGTTGCTCTTAACTGGAATTTTATATCGACCAATAAGTCCGTCCATTAAGTCAACGCAGCCCATGTTGCTGTTATATTCATGGATTACATTGGGGCAATCTATGTCAACGTACTTTTTTTCAGAGCGAACAAAACGTAAAACCTGACCTTTTGAATTCGTTTCATTCAGGAAAGGCTTTGTGCCTGCTTAAGTCGAAGCAAGTCGCACCGCTTTATTGTCCTTCCAAACCGTCAAAGACATTTCGACTCCTGATGCAGATCCACAAAATTCAGTGGAATGTCCACGCACTTGTTTCTTGAGGTCGCTATCAGTTGGCAGCTTACAGTTTGGAATGCGATTCGAGCGAATAGTTCCCAATGAAAATATTCCCCGGGACTTGAGATTTTCAAGAAGTGGAAAAGATGTATAATAATTGTGAAAGTAAATAATCTGGTTTTTTGAAATCCGGAACAATTTTTGACAATCGGACGACTACATTTGCTGACGCAGCAAGATCTGGTGAGCCAGTTTGCACAACGTTGTCTCCTGCGCCGCAATATATCTCAAAATTATAGCAAAAGCCAAAAAAGTCACACAAATTGAAGAATTTCACTCCCCATTTTTGTGGTTTGTCTGGTAAATATTGTCAAAGGAAAGTCTTCATCTTCGTTGCACACATTTTTTCATCCACACATAAGCGTTGGGTAATCGGAACTTACTGAAACTTTTCATTGAAGTGATACACGATTGGTCTTATTTTGTATAAGAGATCGTGGTCGGCAGAGTCCTTGGAGGGCAACTTACTATTATCATTGAAATGCAAATTGCTTCTTATTTGTTCAAAGCGATTTCCTGACATTGTCATTTTAAATGTTCCAAACGCATACTCAACCCAATATGAACGAACATTTGGGTATCGAAAAACTGACATAAAAAATATAATGCCAATAAATTGTCGAATTTCCAAATTGGTTGTTGAAAACGAAGTATTCACATTTTTTTGGGCAGCATACAAATTTGTTTGCTGAGTAATATGCTCATAGTATCATTCAAAAAGTATTCAAAACACTTAAATGGCGTATCAAGCTTTTTGAGATCTCCTAGGTCAAGCTCAGTAAAGGAAATCGCAGATTTATCCAAGACTAAATTCTTTTGGCGCCACAATATCTTTTTGAACTTCGGTGATTTTGGATCTATATCCTAGACATATCCTACAAATTCGGTTATTGTGCTTTCTTCAGCATGAGCAATATCATGCTCAGCAGGCGCTTTGCGTTTGCGTTTCTGTGCTTGAGATGAATTCGATGCAATCGAAGTTGAGGGTGACAACAATTTCGCCAACGGAGCAGGACTTCCGCTTGAAGTTACACAAATCTCTGAAGCCAGCATAGAATCTGACATAGTTACCGCTCTTTCAATCTCTTCTTCATCATTGATGGGAAACGCTGCCTCGCAAACATCATCAGCTACGTCCTACAATTCTTCTTCTCCGTCCGTATCAACGTCAAAATCCGTCGAATTCAAAAACTTCTCAATCTCCACATCGGAAAGAGCTGATAGCTTATGCATTTGTCGTCGTTCCATGCCTAATAGAGCAATTATTTGGACTTAAATATGCCTTGAGCTGTTCCACTTTCAAACTTACCTTATAACTTTTTTTTTCCCGAATTGTCCCAAGACCGCCTCTAGACGAAACCTTCCTTTTAAATTATACCCGTAAGGTAAAAGTGGATGTGTGTAACGCAGAGAAGGAAACGTTTCCGACCCCATAAAGTATATATATTCTTGATCAGCATCAATAGCCGAGTCGATATAGCTCTGTCCGTCCGTCCGTCCGTCTGTCCGTCTCGATGAGCGCCTGGATCTCAGAGACTATAAGAGCTAGAGAAACCAAATTTGGTTTCCAGACTCATATGATATCACACTGCTACAAGTGTATTTCAAAATTTCACCCCGCCCCCTTCCGTCTCCACAAAGGACGAAAATCTGTGGCATACATGAATAAACTCCTTTTTTTTTTGTCTTATTTTTTATTAACTATTCCTACTGTATTGAAATATATGAATAACATTTTTTTTGTTTGCCTTTTCTTAATAAAAGATTCTTGGCTTTTTCATTTTGAGCATTTGGACGACCAAAAGGCCAAGTGTAAGATCTGCAAGGTAATATTGTCTTGCGTATCGCAGAGCAAACTTGGTTGCCACCTAAAGGCAAAACATCCATTTGCTTTAGTAAGCGTTGAACGCCAGAACACACTGCATTCAAGCGATTCAGGAGGCAATGCAACAGAAACACAGCGCAGGATCGTTGATTTTATCCATCGACCCCCACCGGCCCGAAAATATGAAGAGAATGATCGACAGCTTGTTCGGATGGTGGCAAAAGGGCATAATGCCCTTAGAGTAGTCGAGGAGCCCGACTTAAAAAAACTGATCGAGGATGTTTCGCATTGTCTAGGAAAACACTGTCAAACGTACTGATGACAAACGTCCCTGCTGAGCTGGCTGGAAATATAAAAGAGATCGTTTCTTTCGCGTCTGCGGTTTGTTTGACAACAGGCGGATGGACTTCCTTGACAAATGAGTGTTATATAACGGTAACAGCTCACTATATTTCCACTGAAACGACAACGTTACATTCGCATATGCTTGCATGTGAAGCCCTTAATGAGAGGCATACTACATAAGGCATGTAGCATAAATCTATGCTCGTATTTGAACAAAATTGTGCCTGAATGGTGTATCGAAGATAAAATTGTTGCAATCACGTCCAATAATGCCGCTAATATTTTGGGTGCAGTTAAGCTTGGAAACTGGCGGCACATACCCTGCTTTGCACATACGCTGAATTTAATTGTCCAAAACGGGCTAAAACAAATATCCGAGACACGAAAAAAGGTCAAAGCAATCGTGGAGGTTTTTAATCGCAGCGCAGTTGGAACTAAAAAGTAAAAGGAGGCACAGCGACAAACGCATCTGCCAGATTTAAAATTGGTACAGGATGTACAGACAAGATGGAATTCCATATTTAAAATTTTTGAGCGACTGCTAACTTTAAAAGAGGCGGTTATGGTAGCCGTGTCTTTACTTCGCCCAGATCTTATTCTAACCCACCAAGGCTGGAAAATAATTGAAGATTTTTTGCCGGTGCTAAAACCTTTCTATCAAGTAACATTAGAAATTTCTTAGGAAAAGAATGTTACTCTTTCGAGAGTCAATATTCTCAGCAATTTATTATTTTTAAAATTGGAAAAAATTGGGGAAAATTGTTCTAACGAATCGGTTTCATTGGTTGTTGAGGAGCTACAACGTGAAATGGCTTATAGATTCGAAGAGTTTGAAAACAACGATTTGTATGCTGAAAGCACAATTTTGGATCCTCGTTTCAAAGGTCGCCTTTTTCGATCAAAGCTTAGCTTGGAAGCAGCAATTGAATCTTCGAAGGCTAAAGTCATTGAAAATAGTTTTGATTTTCCAACGGAAACTGGAAAACCTGATAGCAACGTAGTGGAGGGGAAACTGGGAATAATGACTTGTGGGAGGAGTACGATAATTTATTTAAAAAGTCGTCGAAACCATGCAACGACATGTCAGCTGCGATTAAAGAGGTGGATAGATATCTGGCAGAGGAATGCCTAAATGGGACTGATGATCCTTTGATCTGGTGGGAGTCAAGAAGAGATGCTTATCCACGCCTACATGCCATCGCATTGTAGCGCTTGTGTTTGCTGGCAACACCTGTGCTTTGCGAGAGACTTTTTTCCGCAGCTGGCGAAATTATTAGAAAGAGGCGAACTCTTTTAAATCCAAAAAAGGTGGGGAACCTTATGTTCCTTCACAGCAACATGTAAACGCAAAGGTGAACATTTTTATTATTTGCTTAATTTTTCCAATTAATCACAAACAAGTTTTATCTAGCACAGCATTTCTGAACCTCAGTCACTAGTCCAGGGCTCTAAGCTTTTTTTATCCATGAATTATGATATCCACATGCTGTATTGAAATATATGAATAAACTCCTTTTTTATACCCGTACTCAAAAAAGAGTTAAGGGGTATATTAGATTTGTGGTAAAAGTGACTGTGTGTAACGCAGAGAAGGAAACGTTTCCGACCCCATAAAGTATATATATTCTTGATCAGCATCAATAGCCGAGTCGATATAGCCATGTCTGTCTGTCCGTCTGTCTGTCTGTCCGTCTTGTTGAGCGCCTAGATCTCAGAGACTATAAAAGCTAGGGCAGCCAAATTTGGTTTCCAGACTGATATCCCACTGCTACAAGTGTATTTCAAAATTTCGCCCCGCCCCCTTCCGCCACCACAAAGAACGAAAATCTTTGGCAGGCACATTTTTAAAGATACGATAAAACTAAAAACGCAGTATCGTAGAGAATGCCCATATCTACCAGACTGCTGAATCTGAATCAGATCGGGTCATAATTATAGCCAGAATGACGAAATTAATTTTCAGTTGCTTCCCCTGCCCCTCCAGCCAACGACAACACAACTCATTTTCCATCTCGCTCGCACACTCTGCCGCGTTCAGTGCGCGAGCAACCCTAGGAGGAAGATGTAGTACTCAAATGGTACATGTATAATCTACATGTTAGATGTAGAATATACATAATATATGTAGATAACAGATGTAGCAAAAAAATGTAACATGCAAATTTTTTTTTTATGCTAAAATTCTAAAAAATCATATGTTCAAAAATGTAAATACTGACTGAGTACGGGTATATGTAAGTAGAGTCGCGTCTTTAGAAGCGACTCACACGTTCCTTCTCGTTTTTCTTTTCTTTTAACTATTTTCTGCTGCTGCGCTTGCACATGCTAGTTCAAGATCAGTTGAATGTTACGAACTCTATGCACTTGCCGAAATACGTACATACATACATATGGGCAGTTCCGCCAAAAGGTCCACCAGATTTCTATATAATTTTTTCCGGATATTTTTTTCTAAATTTATTGAAAGGTAACTAATTTACTTTATTCACATATAATTTCATTAACTTTCATCCTAAAACCTATGAAAATAAGCAAAAGTTCACGTTTTTGGTATTTTCTGGTATTTTTATAGACATGTTTTCTTTTACTATTATCTCCTAGGAAGAAGATGATTCTTGATAAAAGTTTCTACTTAAAGTCTTTTTAATATATTAAACTACCTAAAACCATTATCAGAACGTTGGTCAAACCTTGGCTGTTTTTAGGCTTTTATAATCGCGGAATTTGGTAACGTAACGCCAGTAACGTTCGCCGGATTTTTAACAAAAAAACAGGAAAAGTTTTTATATTTAATAAGTTTGAAAATTAACTCTCAATACTTCATTTATTAGCACAAAAAATGTTGTACAGATAGCCCTATCCAATTCGCAGAGTTTTGCCATTTTGTACCCCAACCTCGAAAACCACTTCTGTTTTATGTAACGCACTTTTAGGTCATACTTTGGCTTATATCTTAAAAACCGTACGCTCGATTATTTCCATTTTTTTTGTGAATATATGTCTAACCAAAGTATATTCAACGAGGATAATCTTTTTTCCAAATTTCAGTTTTTTTACTATCTTTTTCAACATTTTGTCGTACGAATGTAACGTAACGCCAGATAGGAACTGCCCATATGTACATGCATATGTGAGAGTGTCTTTTGTCTTTTCTATTTTCTTAAGTTCCAATTGAACTAAGTGCACTCACACACTTGCATATACTCCAACCTCAATTATCTCGCGTTAGCCGTACACTATATTAAGCACCAATGTGTATTTAACACTTTTCACCAAACACACCCAGCTTTAATATTTATATTTATTTATTTATATTTATATTAAGTTAATTTGAGTTTAATTACTATCGACTTGCAACATACATATACGCTGTGCAGCTATTTTGGCTTCACCAAGCTACAGTGGCTCCATCGCATAATCGGACACTTGTTTACCCAGTACGAATGTGCTCAAAAAGTATAAAGAAATATTATAACTTTGTAATATTGACTATCTAAATCACAAGCAAAAACTCATACATTCTAGTGAGAACAGCTAACTTTTAATTAATAACGAAAAAAAGTAATTTTTGGAGACTCAACAAATAATCGGACGCCTCCAAAAAGTTTTGGAAAAAATGAACTAATAGTGTTATTAATATTTTGTTGCGTATCTTTTCGTTTCCAGAACAGCTTGCAAGCGATTTGGAATGGATTGCACCAAATTCAGGCATACTTGGGGCTCTATAGAGTTCCATGCTTCTACTAAAGCCCTTTTAAGCTGATTTAGCGTGTTCCATTTTTTTTTTATACACCCGCCTGGCTAGTTCTTCCCAAAGATGTTCAATAACATTTAGATCTGGGCTCTGTGCAGGCGTTTGCACAAGTTTTGGGCAGTTATGTATTAACCAAAGCTTTGCAACGCCTGATGTGTGCTTCGGGTCGTTGTCTTGGTAGAACGCAAAGTTTGTCGCGATACCCAATTTCTCTGCACTTTGCTTCACATTCTGCTTCCAAATATCCAAATAACCAAATTTGTTCATAATGCCATCTAAAAAATGCAGGCTTCCTACTCCAGCACTGGACATATAGCCGCAAACCATCACAGAACCTCCACCATGCTTCACAGTGGCCCTTGTGTTTTTGGATCAAATTCGGCATTTGGTTTTCGCCACACAAACATCTTTCCATCGGACCCATGCTAGCTGAATTTACTTTCATCCGTAAATAGAAACTTTAAATAATGAATGGCTTCAATAAAATAAAACTTAGAGTTGATGTACTATCACATTACCGTGTTACAAGAGTCTGGGCTTTTAAGCAAGTAATCTCTAGCATATTTTACTCTATTCAGTTTTTTCTTAGGGCTTATAAATGGCTTCTTCCTGGCAACTCTCCCATGGTAATCATATTTATGAAGAGTACTACGTATAGTATTAAGACAAACGTTTTTTCTGATCGTTTTTTTAACGAGTGCAGAGAAATTGGGTATCGCGACAAACTTTGCGTTCTACCAAGACAACGACCCGAAGCACACATCAGGCGTTGCAAAGCTTTGGTTAATACATAACTGCCCAAAACTTGTGCAAACGCCTGCACAGAGCCCAGATCTAAATGTTATTAAACATCTTTGGGAAGAACTAGCCAGGCGGGTGTATAAAAAAAAAATGGAACACGCTAAATCAGCTTAAAAGGGCTTTAGTAGAAGCATGGAATTCTATAGAGCCCTAAGTATGCCTGAATTTGGTGCAATCCATTCCAAATCGCTTGCAGGCTGTTCTGGAAACGAAAAGATACGCAACAAAATATTAATAACACTATTAGTTCATTTTTTCCAAAACTTTTTGGAGGCGTCCGATTACACTAGTCAACACGATTTTTCCTCAAGGAACAAAACGAACTTTTTCTTAAAGATTTGGGGCTTAGAAATGGTTTGATGATATTTTTTTTTTTCTATGGCAGAACTTTTTTTTAAAGAATTTTTGAAAACTGGTATTTTTTTTAAAGCTTTTTTCAGAGGTAACGCTTGTTTTTTTCACATAACTCTAGTATCTTACGTCTGGTTGTAGAACTTTGCTATTTTGAAAAGATAATTGACGCAGCTAAAAGTTGATGCCAAACACTTTGTGATTTCAGCTTACCGTCTGGGAAATATAAAGCATTGAAATGCAAAAATGATGATTTTTGGGGGTACTTTTTACGAAATTTTGACTTTAAAAACTCCAAAAAAAAATTATATCTAGTGTTATCTATTTTTTTGTGTATAGGTGCGTTATTTGGCGTCGTTTAAGGTATCGCTCATTAATATCTATGGAGAGACTTCTAAAATTCGTTAACCAAACCTAAAATATAAAAAAAATGAACAAAAAATACCTTTGGAAGGTTGCAGCCCAACTGCCCATTGGGAACAAAGGAACGCGATCAGGTACCAAATGTACAACCCTTGTTCGTTTGCTTTGTTCCCAATTGGCAGTTGAGCTGCAACCTTCCAAAGGTATTTTTTGTTCATTTTTTTCATTTTTTAGGTTTGGTTAACGAATTTTAGCTCCAAAGTCTTCCATAGATTTTAATGAGCGATACCTTAAACGACGCCAAATTAACGCACCTATACAAAAAAAATAGGACACAAGATATAATTTTTTTTCGACTTTTCCGAGTTTTTAAAGTCAAAATTTCGTTAAAATACCCACAAAAATCATCATTTTTGCATTTCAATGCTTTATATTTCCCAGACATAAGCTGAAATCACAAAGTATTTGGGCTCAACTTCTAGCTGTTTTAATTACCTTTTCAAAATAGCAAAGTTGTGTACAACCAGACGTAAGATATTAAAGTTATGTGAAAAAAACTATCGCTACCTCTGAAAAAAGCTTAAAAAAAAATACCAGACTTCAAAAATTCTTCAAAAAAAAGTTCTGCCATAGAAAAAAAACCATAATTCTTTAAAAAATTTTAAAGCCCCATATCTATCAGAAAAAGTCGGTTTGGATCCTTGAGGAAAAAAAAAGTTCGGTTTTGTCGAGTAGTGTTATTTGTTGAGTCTCCAAAAATTACTTTTTTTCGTTATTAATTAAAAGTTAGCTGTTCTCACTAGAATGTATGAGTTTTTGCTTATGATTTAGATAGTCAATATTACAAAGTTATAATATTTCTTTATACTTTTTGAGCACATTCGTACTGGGTAAACAAGTGTCCGATTATGCGATGGAGCCACTGTATATACTACTCACAGTCCAATTACAGAGCCGCTTTCAATGCGCTAGTTGCTCCAAGCCTCCGTGTGTAATTACTCTAAAACAGAGGCCGGCAGCGTCGTATGCACTGTGCATTGGAAAAAATTTCGGGCAGCGCAATCGGCACACGTACAGCGTAAAGCAGCGATGCCCAGGCCCATTGCCCACGAAGCCCATTTGTTTTTGTAATTGCCCTCAGCATAGGAAACCAAGTCTTGTATGCATACACAACACAGTTTATGCTGTGTACCAACATACCGAAAGCCCAACACATGCAAACATCTTTGTGTGTATGCGATCCGTCCAGCAAAAACCGGTTCTGTCTCTTCTCTGATTCGCTCGCAAGCAAAAATTACGGTAATTTTGTTTGCCGCACACGATTTCAATGTGTTTTTGTTGATGTCTTGTCTTCGAGCATACACTTAAAAAAATCAGTGTTGAGTGTAACCTGCCGTTGAAATGTTTGACATCTCGATACAACTCCTGTTTCATCAAACGCTGTCGCAGATAAATATACCGGCTAGAGTCTGGGCCTTCATCGTCATCACTGGCGCTGCCATCACTGTCCATTGCAGCAGCAGGAGTGTCAATGGGGTCAGTTCCCGGATCTGGGTCTGGACCTGATCTTGGCCCTGGTCTTGGTCCCAATCCCGGCTCCAGTCCCACCAGCACGCCAGTATCATCATGCTTGGTAGTTGTTGTTGTTGTGATGACGGTGGTTGTAATGGTGGTAGTGGTAGTGGTGACTCCAGCGGCAGCATCATAATTGAGGACACCGGTGACTGAATCAGCGTCTCTGTTGCCGCCATGGGTATTTACCCTGCCAGAGCCAGTGTACCTGCAGGTTCTCGGTCCTCGGCAACAGTGTGGACAGGAGAAGTGGCGAATGCAGTAGTGGTGGTGGCGGCAGAAGAGCCGTCAATGGCGGCCATGGCATCAGTATCAGTATTGGTGGTGGTAGTAGCAGTGGCGGCGCTTTTTTCGGAATTTTCAATCCACTTGTCAGTGGCAGTTGTGGCTGCTGAAGATGATGGTAGCAACGAGGAGGACGGCGGCTGCATGGCTGCAATCGCTGAGGTCTCCGTTGATTTCAACGCCATGGTTGAAATTTCGGTTGGCTTTGTAGTCGACATTGAAAATGGAGTAGTGGAGGTTGCAGTTGCAGCCAGCAGCGATGATGATAATGTTGGATTTGGGGCAGAGGTTGCAATCGAACCTGGTTGTATCGTGTTCGAAGGAATGCACAGTGGGCGGAAATGCCTTTTTTTGGCATTAACCTCCACGGTAAAGCTAGAATGTTGAAACTTGGCATATTGGCTGTTCATATTATTGGTAAATTTCAAATTAATTTTCTGACCGATGCGACCACGCCTTCTCCACCTCCAACATTTAAAAAATGCATTAAAATTAATTTTTTTTAATTTTTTATGTAAAAATAGTTATAATTACTTAGGGTAATAATAATAATAATCAACAAAAACACTTTTAAATACAAAAAGATCGTCAATAAATTAACATTTAGTTTATGCATCTTCCAACTCTAGTTAAAAATCAAAATGTTCTTTTACTTTATGATCGGTGTAGTCATCTTCTGATCTCTCTGCTACGTCGATGGATGGTAACTGTAAAAGAGCAATGGCTTCTGATGGAAGTTTTCGTGAATTGTAATATATTGCTGAGGAGATGCCAGAGAAATAGGGGTCAGAAGAATCGACTTTTTTTCGACTTTTCCTGAGTTTTTAAAGTCAAAATTTCGTTAAAAATACCCCACAAAAATCATCATTTTTGCATTTCAATGCTTTATATTTCCCAGACGGTAAGCTGAAATCACAAAGTATTTGGGCTCAACTTCTAGCTGTTTTAATTACCTTTTCAAAATAGCAAAGTTGTGTACAACCAGACGTAAGATATTAAAGTTATGTGAAAAAAACTATCGCTACCTCTGAAAAAAGCTTAAAAAAAAAATACCAGACTTCAAAAATTCTTCAAAAAAAAGTTCTGCCATAGAAAAAAAACCATAATTCTTTAAAAAATTTTAAAGCCCCATATCTATCAGAAAAAGTCGGTTTGGATCCTTGAGGAAAAAAAAAAGTTCGGTTTTGTCGAGTAGTGTTATTTGTTGATCTCCAAAAATTACTTTTTTTCGTTATTAATTAAAAGTTAGCTGTTCTCACTAGAATGTATGAGTTTTTGCTTATGATTTAGATAGTCAATATTACAAAGTTATAATATTTTCTTTATACTTTTTGAGCACATTCGTACTGGGTAAACAAGTGTCCGATTATGCGATGGAGCCACTGTATATACTACTCACAGTCCGATTACAGAGCCGCTTTCAATGCGCTAGTTGCTCCAAGCCTCCGTGTGTAATTACTCTAAAACAGAGGCCGGCAGCGTCGTATGCACTGTGCATTGGAAAAAATTTCGGGCAGCGCAATCGGCACACGTACAGCGTAAAGCAGCGATGCCCAGGCCCATTGCCCACGAAGCCCATTTGTTTTTGTAATTGCCCTCAGCATAGGAAACCAAGTCTTGTATGCATACACAACACAGTTTATGCTGTGTACCAACATACCGAAAGCCCAACACATGCAAACATCTTTGTGTGTATGCGATCCGTCCAGCAAAAACCGGTTCTGTCTCTTCTCTGATTCGCTCGCAAGCAAAAATTACGGTAATTTTGTTTGCCGCACACGATTTCAATGTGTTTTTGTTGATGTCTTGTCTTCGAGCATACACTTAAAAAAATCAGTGTTGAGTGTAACCTGCCGTTGAAATGTTTGACATCTCGATACAACTCCTGTTTCATCAAACGCTGTCGCAGATAAATATACCGGCTAGAGTCTGGGCCTTCATCGTCATCACTGGCGCTGCCATCACTGTCCATTGCAGCAGCAGGAGTGTCAATGGGGTCAGTTCCCGGATCTGGGTCTGGACCTGATCTTGGCCCTGGTCTTGGTCCCAATCCCGGCTCCAGTCCCACCAGCACGCCAGTATCATCATGCTTGGTAGTTGTTGTTGTTGTGATGACGGTGGTTGTAATGGTGGTAGTGGTAGTGGTGACTCCAGCGGCAGCATCATAATTGAGGACACCGGTGACTGAATCAGCGTCTCTGTTGCCGCCATGGGTATTTACCCTGCCAGAGCCAGTGTACCTACAGGTTCTCGGTCCTCGGCAACAGTGTGGACAGGAGAAGTGGCGAATGCAGTAGTGGTGGTGGCGGCAGAAGAGCCGTCAATGGCGGCCATGGCATCAGTATCAGTATTGGTGGTGGTAGTAGCAGTGGCGGCGCTTTTTTCGGAATTTTCAATCCACTTGTCAGTGGCAGTTGTGGCTGCTGAAGATGATGGTAGCAACGAGGAGGACGGCGGCTGCATGGCTGCAATCGCTGAGGTCTCCGTTGATTTCAACGCCATGGTTGAAATTTCGGTTGGCTTTGTAGTCGACATTGAAAATGGAGTAGTGGAGGTTGCAGTTGCAGCCAGCAGCGATGATGATAATGTTGGATTTGGGGCAGAGGTTGCAATCGAACCTGGTTGTATCGTGTTCGAAGGAATGCACAGTGGGCGGAAATGCCTTTTTTTGGCATTAACCTCCACGGTAAAGCTAGAATGTTGAAACTTGGCATATTGGCTGTTCATATTATTGGTAAATTTCAAATTAATTTTCTGACCGATGCGACCACGCCTCTCCACCTCCAACATTTAAAAAATGCATTAAAATTAATTTTTTTTAATTTTTTATGTAAAAATAGTTATAATTACTTAGGGTAATAATAATAATAATCAACAAAAACACTTTTAAATACAAAAAGATCGTCAATAAATTAACATTTAGTTTAGCTCTTCCAACTCTAGTTAAAAATCAAAATGTTCTTTTACTTTATGATCGGTGTAGTCATCTTCTGATCTCTCTGCTACGTCGATGGATGGTAACTGTAAAAGAGCAATGGCTTCTGATGGAAGTTTTCGTGAATTGTAATATATTGCTGAGGAGATGCCAGAGAAATAGGGGTCAGAAGAATCCAAGGCTCGGTGGAAAATTATTTACTCGGCTATTTTTCCTGGCATGAAATATTCGATCACGCTTATAATATTTATTTTGAGCCTCAGATGCGTTTTTTCCTAAGCAACCAACAGGAAGTACAGATGATTCAATAACACTACTCGACAAAATCGAACTTTTTTTTCCTCAAGGATCCAAACTGACTTTTTCTGATAGATATGGGGATTTAAATTTTTTTAAAGAATTATGGTTTTTTTTCTATGGCAGAACTTTTTTTTTAAGAATTTTTGAAGTCTGGTATTTTTTTTTTAGCTTTTTTGTAGACCGTTGTTTTCACATAGCTCTAGTAACTTACGTCTGATTGTAAAGAACTTTGCTATTTTGAAAAGATAATTAAAACAGCTAGAAGTTAAGCCCAAATACTTTATGATTTCAGCTTACCGTCTGGGAAATATAAGCATTGAAATGCAAAAATGATGATTTTTGTGTTTTTACGAAATTTTGACTTTAAAAACTCAGAAAAGTCGAAAAAAATTATATCCTGTATTCTTATTTTTTTGTGTAGAGGTGGATTAATTTGGCGTCGTTTAAGGTATCGCTCATTAAGAGCTATGGATTTAAGCTGAAATTCATTAACCAAACCTAAAAAATGAAAAAAATGAACAAAAAATACCTTTTGGAAGGTTGCGAGCTCAACTGCCAATTGGGAACAAAGCAAACGAACAAGGGTTGTACATTTGGACCTGATCGCGTTCCTTTGTTCCCAATGGGCAGTTGGGCTCGCAACCTTCCAAAAGGTATTTTGTTCATTTTTTTTATATTTTAGGTTTGGTTAACGAATTTTAGCTCAAGTCTCTCCATAGATATTAAGAGCGATCTTAAACGATGCCAATTAACGCACCTATACACAAAAAAATAGAGGACAGGATATCATTTTTTTTCGACTTTTCAATTTTTAAAGTCAAAATTTCGTAAAAAATACCGCCCAAAAATCATCATTTTTGCATTTCAATGGTTTATATTTCCCAGACGGTAAACTGTAATCACAAAGTGTTTGGAACTTGTAGTGTTTTAATTATCTTCTCAAAATAGCAAAGTTCTTTACAACCAGACGTAAGATACTAGAGCTATGTGAAAAAAACAAGCGCTACCTCTGAAAAAAGTTTAAAAAAAAAATACCAGTTTTCAAAAATTCTTCAAAAAAAAGTTCTGCCATAGAAAAAAAAAAAAATATTATCAAACCATTTCTAAGCCCCAAATCTTTAAGAAAAAGTTCGTTTTGTTCCTTGAGGAAAAATCGTGTTGACTAGTGTAATCTGTGAACCATACACTAAAATCTTGTGTACCGTGGCGGTCGTTGGATACCAAGGATATTTTTTCATGTGTAAAAGGAGAGTCTCTTCACAAAATTGTTTAAGGTTTACTGAACTTATTTGGTATTCGCATGAAATAACTATTAATATTAAGTGAAGTTTGTTCAGTAACTCTTCATCGATTTCCAATATCGAGGCAAATAATTTAACATTTGAAAATGATCTTCTAGCCGTATTTCCATCATTGGATTTCCAGCACCATTCTGGCTTGGTTTGTTTATATGCAATCCCATTTTCCTTCCAAAGTTTGGCTTCTATTTCTTTTTTTCGATTCAACATTGCGGCTTTGTCTGAATCGCTACTGACTCGCCATTTCTGCAAACCAGTTCGGTATGATATGTTTAAAACGAACTCCAAGAATCGAATCCATGCATGAAGAAGACTTACTCCATACTGAAAAGTATTAGGCTTTGGCTCAAATGTTTGACTATTAATATCCGTTATTTTTAAAAAATGTTTTGGACCAGCACCACAAAGAGGGCATGATTGGGTGGAACGTGTCCCAGTTAAAGTATTTAATACCTTTCCATCTATAAGAGTCATGTGTAAGTTAAAAACAACTTCTACATTCTTTTGGCTTTCCTCATACAGAAATGGATGTAAGGTTTCAATTTGAAAATCTAAATGTGATTTTGAATTTAAGATATGTTCCCGACTTTCCTTAGCGAATTCTATTTTTAGTGGCCTACAATACTTAACAGACAGTGGGTTTTGGTTCCTCCAGATTATTCGTCCATGTTCATCGATCATTTGAAGTGGGATTATTGTCGTGACGAACAAAGATTGGTCCAGGCTTTGTGGTTCTGCTTCATTAAACCCTTGCTTGAATATACTTTGCCCAGTAGAACCGTCAAATCCGTAGCTTACTGATAGCGTTATTTTACTTATATCCGAGAATTGCTCGAAAACTGGTCTTTGAAGTAATATTATTCGAGATGCGGTGTGGTCCAGTAAGTTCTGCAAAGGAACTTCAGCAATAGTTTCTGATATACTCATATTCTGAGGTCTGTACTGTTTTTTAGCTTCCTTCACCTTCTCATAGCTTGGAAATATGTTGGAATTCTTTTCAATACAAATTGCTCGTATGTTTTTGTATTGTTGCTTGGAAAACGAATTTTCAATAATAATGGCTAAGGCCTCATCAGCTGATAACATAATGGGAATTTTATGTGAAAGTTGTTCCCTTAGCTTTGATTTGTTAGCAGTCTTTAAAGTTTCATTAAGAATATGTGACGTGTCTTTATCCCGAGATTTCTTAGCAGACATGGCAGCTGCGTGAATAAGGAGAGCTGTTGACTTTTCTTTAGAAAGCTCCGAAGCCAATTTTCGTTTCAAACGCGATCCTCCTTCTTCATAAGCTAGAAACGGCCGTCCACCTTTATCCTTGTCCCTTTTAATGGAAAATGATATTTCTGATGCGAGCCAGCTCTCATTTGTTTGTTTAAATCGCTCAACATGTCTGTTTGCTTTATTCAACATCTTATTAGTTTGGGCAATGAAGTTTTTTATTTTTATTTTGATGTCATTTAGAGCAGTCTCTGGAAGAGAATCATCATTTATTTGTTGGCACATCCAGTCAAAGGTAGCGCTTATGCTGCGCCGATTGCTCAACCAAATTTCCAGCAAATCGCCTCGACGAATATTGACCTTGTCTGGATACATGAAAATAATTCGAAATTGCGCAAATATGCGCTTAAGTTGTTAACTCTATTTAAATATACATACAATAACACACACTACAACATAAATAATATGACCAACCCCGCCCAATCTTACTACTTCTACTCCAACAAAGATTGCTATTTTGAGGTTAGGTTAGAAATAAAACATCTGCCCACAAAAGCATTAAAATCAGAACGAAACAAAACAACATCTAACTAAAGCATTCTAAACTACATTCTTAATAACTTGATGTAAATTATCCATATTAAATAATGTTGTTTGGTTGCTTTACATGGAGATGGTGGACCTTCAAACGTAGACAATATTTACAGCCAGAAAGAATGAAAATTTTGACAGGCTCAAACAACCGACTTTAAAGGGCTACCAAAAAGCCAGGGATGGTCCAAAATTTTTTTTTTATATTTTTATGCAGAATGGACATTTATTTAAAGGGAGTAATAATAAAATTATGATAATATTACATCTTAATTTTGGGGTTAATGCCAAAAAAAGGCATTTCCGCCCACTGTGGAATGGTTGTGTGACCTCGAACATCCCCACCTCCGCCAAAAAGATCATCAGTATGCTGCTGCTGCTGCTTCTGCTGCTGCCGCTGCTGCTGCTGACTCTGCTGCCGTTGCTGCTGCTGCCGACGCTGGCGCAGCTGCCAGCAGCGGTGGTGGGACTGGCAGTGGTCGTTATAGAGGTGAAGGCAGAGTTGGCGAAGCCGATTCGACTCAAAGTTGGAGTCAGAATCATGATCGCTCTCTTCCCCTCTCTCTGAGGGGCTCTTCTTCATTCCCTCGCTCTCACTCTCATTCTCGTACTTACGCTCTGACTCAGACTCGGACTCACTCACGCTCTCTCGACTGTTCAGAACAGAAGAGAGGGCAATAATTTGAGGAGGAGGAGGAGGAGCGAGAACAGAATCCATGATGGCCGCCTCGTCAGCGTCATCAGTGTTCAGAGTGGAATTTTCTAGAAGGGCAGCGACGGCAATGGCTGCATCTGCCGCTGCAGCTGGGGTCATAGTCACAGCGTCATCACTCTGTAGGTGCACTTTTGGCTGGGACTGTACCCGTTGACGATGAAGAAGCAATGCGTGGAGTGGCTGTCGCTGTTGCTTTTCCTCCTGTGGAGATGGTGGACCTTCAAACGTAGACAATATTTACAGCCAGAAAGAATGAAAATTTTGACAGGCTCAAACAACCGACTTTAAAGGGCTACCAAAAAGCCAGGGATGGTCCAAAAATTTTTATTTTTTTTTATTTTTATGCAGAATGGACATTTATTTAAAGGGAGTAATAATAAAATTATGATAATATTACATCTTAATTTTGGGGTAATGCCAAAAAAAGGCATTTCCGCCCACTGTGGAATGGTTGTGTGACCTCGAACATCCCCACCTCCCAAAAAGATCATCAGTATGCTGCTGCTGCTTCTGCTGCTGCTGACTCTGCTGCCGTTGCTGCTGCTGCCGACACTGGCGCAGCTGCCAGCAGCGGTGGTGGGACTGGCAGTGGTCGTTATAGAGGTGAAGGCAGAGTTGGCGAAGCGGATTGTACTCAAAGTTGGAGTCAGAATCATGATCGCTCTCTTCACCTCTCTCTGAGGGGCTCTCCTTCATTCCCTCGCTCTCACTCTCATTCTCGTACTTACGCTCTGACTCAGACTCGGACTCACTCACGCTCTCCGACTGTTCAGAACAGAAGAAGGGCAGGAAAAATGGGAGGAGGGAGGAGCAAAAATAGAAACATGATGGCCGCCTCGTCAGCGTCATCAGTGTTCAGAGTGGAATTTTCTAGAAGGGCAGCGACGGCAATGCATCTGCCGCAGCAGCTGGGGTCATAGTCACAGCGTCATCACTCTGTAGCTGCACTTTTGGCTGGGACTGTACCCGTTGACGTTGAAGAAGCAATGCGTGGAGTGGCTGAGCTGTTGTTGTTGCTGCATCCCCTCCCGTTGCTGATGCATCGATAGATCTTCATCTGGAGATGATGGAGCTGGCGTCTTTGTTTCCCCTGCCAAATCTGAAACCGGGGCTCGAGATCGGCCTGGGTCTGGGTCTGATAATTGCGTCTCCATTTTATTCTCTCGTTTTTTCACCGGTTTGGAAATTTTCCCACCCGCTCGTAATTTTTAGTGGTTCGTTCGGTTCAGAGTACTCACGCAGTTTAACCGAGTCATTGGCAGACTCTTGTGTCTCACCCTCGTTCGTCTCATAGTGGTGGTGTTGAACACACACCTCTAGTCGCGGCAACGGCTGGAAATCAACTCCTGTTCACTCCTTTTCCTCACACCCTTCCCCTGGCCAATGACCGGCTGTATTCCTAATCCACTCCATAAAACATGCCACAGGTGGGCGTTGTGCGGTGTTCCGTTTTTCTTTTGTTTGTTTGTCTGTATGATTATTTTACTACCGCTACTTCAAATCACAGGTACGGACACAGAAGCGGAACAAGGAAAAACACCAGCACTTACACATTATGCTATTCCCATTGCATTTTTACACCACCGGCATTGATATGTTTTTGTTGAACTGAACCAGCCATAATTATCGGAACCAAAACACGATCTCAACTGGTTCATTTGGCTCAATGACTGGTTCTTTAGTTCAATCTTTTTGCTAATTCATATTCTTTAATTCTCTCCCTTTTTCTCACAATGTGAGATTGGAGAAATTAATGAAAATACAGTTTAATCAATCCAATTCAATATAAATTCAAATTATTGAAATCTTACTCCAATTTATAACTCCATTTCAATATTTATAAACAATAGCCTCCCCATCCCTTGTGGATCCCTTTCAGAGTGCCGAGCGTGCACGAGAACACGGAACAGCCGAACGAACCGCTTGCGCCGACAGTCGGTTTCGAAATGAGGGCCGGCATTATACTCCATTCTGTTCCCTGTTTTGTACGTGCATACACGAGTTTTTGAATGCAGTAATACTCTTCACGATATAGCAGCATATAGAAACTCAGTCTGTAATATAATGCAAATATTAGAGCAGAAAGAACAGACGATCAAATCCAACAAAAATTACAGATAAAACAAGGATAGGTCGAGTTTTTTTCCAAAGAATAACTTTATTGTTAATAAGGATAATTCAAGCAAAGTTTTTAAAATGCAACATTACTTAGAAATTTATAAATCAGCTGAAAAATAATCCAAACTGGATCACTGATTGCTTTGGCTGGTCAGTGCAGCCACCATGGCCACAAATCTGGCCATAATGGGGATGGCAGACGGATGAAGCAGCTGGTCGTCTCGTACCAGGATCTCAGGGTGGAGCCTGTTAAGGTCCGTCACCAGTCCGGGGAGGAAGGTCTTGTAGCCTGATCCATGCTCCTCCAAGGTGTTGTTGGTGGCGAACTTCAAACTGAATTCCTCCAGCCCTCCCAAGGAAAATCTCCTTCGGACGATGTCCTTTATAGAGGCAAACTCTCGATCATACACTGCACTCAACGTCTCGGTCTGTCCGGACAAAAACTCCAGAAAGCCATTGTCGACATCCAACTGGGTGAATTTGTAGTACATGTAAGTATACCCCAGCTCGATGTCTACGTGATTGTACTTCCTCATCAGCGCGATCAGGTGGTGTAGGTCCCAGACCACAGGGAAGCCTCGATCTACGGCCGCTTGTAGAGCCGGTTTGTTGGTTTCGTTGCCGTCCGAAACGACGCCCAGCAGAAGACTGTCCATTTTTAATGTATGCACCTTGTCAAGGACACTTAGTAAAGCGGCCTTCATCGTCCTCTTCCCCATCACCAATCCGACGGATCTGGGCTTCTAATAATTTAGGTAATAGGTAATATTGTCTTTATAATAGTACTAAAAATGGTTAATGGTTAACTTACCACGACAAGATACAAGATGCGAAAAAGTTCGCCATCGGATCTTTGCGCCGCTATTGATAGTATCTTCCAATACTGCAATTGGTTTAATTCCTAAAAAACAAAATGTTTTCATTTATTTAATTATACAAAGGAAATACATTCCTTCTCTGCAGCACACACACACATCCACTTGACCACAAACCCAATATACATACTAACTAGTCTTACTAGTTAAACATAGAAATATAAATGGATTATATTTAAGGTATATTTACCCCGAGCTGGTCTACATGCAATTCATCAATTTGCAGGTAAAATGCATGTCCATCGAAGCTCTGAAGTTCGTTCATGAAGTTTATGCATCCTTCATCCAAGTCCTTCACACGCTTCGACCGCTCAATGTGTGCCAAAATAGCCTCAAAAACTTGCGCGAATGCAGTTTTGGCATCGGTGAAGAGTTTGTTTTGTTGCTGGTTCATTATTTTCAAAATTATGTCCTTCATGGTGAGAAACTTTTGAAAAAAACATTTAAGTACAAAATACCATTTTTATCAAAGTGTGACCATAGAGCACGGTTACGGCGTTTATTAGAGGTAGAGAAACATCGATGTTTTTCGTTTGAAGTAAAAATGATTTAACGTTAAAATAAAGCTTGCGTAACTATTTCTATTGTTATTTTATTGCTTTTTGTGCCAAATGACTGTCCAGAAATAAGAACTTTTTTAGAAATTAAAACCATCCCAGGAACAAAGCGATTCTAATATCCGAACTTCGACTGTATTAAAATTTAATTTAATCAATTTAAAATGGTTTACCTTCCAAAAGTTACAGTCTTCAGGCTCATTATGGTTCTTAATATTCATATTATAAATATTAAGTGATGTGGCAAAAACATCGATAGTCGCCATAGAACATCGATGTTTCCAAAAAATTTAAAAACATCGATGCATCGATGTTTTCATCGATATTTCTCCACCTCAGGGGAAAAACCAGATGCGGACCATAAAAATTACTGGACTGAGGAATGCCGTCAATCAGGCGCACGAACTAGGGCTGCAAAAACATCGATGGTTGCCATCTTCGATGTTTTAAAACATCGATGTTTTCACAAAATAACATCGAGGTATCGTTAAAACAGCGAAAATTTTTAAAATTATAAAAATGTAATTAAATTTCATTCTGCCTCAATAAAATACAAAGGTTTAAACATATAAGATTTTGTTTCTTCAAATTAACACATGTTAAAACTAAATAAACGCAAAATAAGTCTTCTTAAGATATCTTTCAGTTAAAATTAAAAAAAAATTCAGTTCAGTTCACAAATTGTTTCTTAAAACTAAATAAACATAAGAGTCTTCGTTAGTTAATGAGTACATTTATTGTGAGATCCACAGATTTTTTTCTAAAAATAATAATACATTTACGTTTTTTGGTTTCAGAGATGCACGTTTAGTCGAAACAATTTCTCCAGCTTTACTGAACATTCGCTCAGATTCCGTTGAGGTTGCTGGCACGCACAAATATTTTATGATGCACTGGGAAAGCGCATTTGGTTACACTATAAGAAAGTTCAAAATAGTTATTAAAGTTCAGCATTATATAATATGTATACAAATTTACCTTCCAATACTCCAGCGGATCTGTGTCACGAGATGCATTCTGCTGCTCAAAATATTGGCGCAACTCTATAATTGCATCCGATCGATTGGTCTTTGATTTTTGTTGCACTTTTTGTGTAACAAAACTATAGAGGTCTAAGGAGTTTTCCTTATTACTGCTTGGCGGTTCCTCGGTAGAAAAAAGATTATTTTTTGGCATACTTTTCAATAACGAAAGCTCATTCTCTAGCGCCTTTGATGCTTGCTCTGCGTTGCTTGGCTCGCGGAAACCTTCTTTTTTGAAACGTGGATCTAGAATCGTGGCTAGCCGTGTGCCAGTTCGAACTTCATATGGTGAAAGCCTTGACATTGCTTTGGTTTTTAGAATTTTACACATCTCGATTCCAGCTGCGGTCTTCATTTGCAACATAGCAGCGTCTAGTTTAATAAGTAGACCAAGTGTTGTCGGTATAACTAAATTTATTGTTGTTGTTTTTGCAGCTGACGTGTTTATAGTAGCAATTTCAAATGGTTCTAGGACGGTGCATATTTCTTGAATCGATGTATATTGGTCCTCATTTAAGGGTGGAGGTGCTTTTGAAGTCTTAAGCAGGACTGCGCCAATTGCTTCCCTTAGGACAAGAACTCGTTTCATCATGTGGAACGCACTGTTCCAACGTGTGCGGACTTCCTGAACTAGACTTAACGGCTTCACTGCATTTTGCTCTTTTTTAAGTTTAGCATACGCAATCGTGCTGCTTTTGAAGTAAGTCACTATTTGTTTAACGCATGCCACAATTTCTTTTACGACGATTAATTCCAGTGCCTCTTGAACGATCAAATTCAATGTGTGGGCAAAGCAACCCAAGTTTTTCTTTTCAAGAATCGCACACGCCTTTTTCATTGAAACTGCGTTGTCGGTAACGATGGTCACAATTTTGTCGAAAATGCCGAAATCATTAAATATTTCCTTTAGAGTATTGGCAATGTTGACACTGGAGTGGTTTTCGTCATTTAGTAAGGGTTGTGTTGACAGAACAGCAGTTTTAAGTGTAAAGTTTTCAATAAAATGGACCGTTACTGTGAGAAAATTAACGTTTGCACGTGAAGTCCAACCATCTGTCGTTATCGCGCAATGTTCTATGTTGTCGAGTTTTTTTTTTAATAAAGCCAATGTCTCCTCATATATGTTTTGAACATGGACATGCTGCAGTGTTGTACGACTTGGCAGGTTGTACTTCGGATCGACTACACTAACAAATTTTCGGAACCCCACGCCTTCCACGAAGCTAAATGGTAGGACATCTACCGCAACCATTTCAGCAAGCACTTTGTCGATCATTTTTTTCCTGGTTGATGTGGAAGCATACGATTCAGATTGATGTATGTATTTACTAATTTTAGGTGAAGGTTCTGTTGTCGTCAAAGTATTGAGCGGATGGATACGTCGTAAATGGTCTGTTAGATTCGAAGTATTTCCCGACGTCTTGTACTCGTTTCCACACAAACGACATTTAGCAAATAGTTTATTTTGACATTTGTCAAAATAGTTCCAAACGTCGGATAGGCATTTCTTACGCTTACCAGCATTTAAAACACAAGCAGCAGCAACAGACGAAGGCGCAGAAACACAAGCAGCAGCAACAGACGAAGGCGCAGAAACACAAGCAGCAGCAACAGACGAAGGCGCAGAAACAGAAGCAGCATCAACAGACGAAGGCGCAGAAACAGAAGCAGCATCAACAGCCGAAGGCGCAAACACAGTAGTAGGTGCCGCAGAAGTAGCGTTGACTTTGCCTAAACCGTAATAATGTTGTATTAATATAGACACTCCATCTAAAAACTTTTACTTACTTGATATGCACAGAAACTTGTCCATTTTCGAAGAGGAACCACCACTCATAACAAAAACTGTTAAAATATTAATTTATTTTCATATAAAAAAATTTCTTTTAACAAAATACTTACACGTGCTTTGGAGCGTCACCATGCAGTGAACTATCGATGTTGAAAATCCAACCTCGATATATCGGACAAATCTGAAAACCTCGATAGTATCGAATTTACCATCGATGTTTTTGCAGCCCTAGCACGAACTCCTTTCCGATTTGATGGAGAATCCCGATATGGAAATTATTGAGCGGCTTATAAACAAGCCGCCATCGAACCACAAACCAATCATTTTGTCCAATATTTTGTTGGCGGCGCCCGACAACGAAATGGAAATCCAACTGGCTGGTGGAAATGTTCATGACATGACCAAAAAAAATGTAAATTTGTTAAATAAGAAACAAATCGTAAGGCCATTGTTACCCGAAAACAAACCAAAATATTGGTCGCCAACACCTCCGCCGAAGGAGGTGTCAAAGTGTTTCGACGTCATTGTCGAAACACTTAAAACGATATCGCGGGGCGAACTGATGTGTTCTTAATATAATAAAAAAAAATAGTATCGTTGTTGTTGTAGTTGCTTTATTAATCGTTAATTATTAATTAATTAATCCCACACTTCTTCAATGACAAGGCTTTAATCAATGTTTGTTGTTCGTGTACAATTATATTGAAGCAACCAGAGTTGCAACAACAACGTTGTTGTTGTTTTACTGGCGTTGGCGAAGATTTATGACAATGCTGAAGTCAACTAGACTTGAAGACTTGAGCCAAGCCAGGCTCAAGTAGGTCAAGTGCCAGTAGGTCAAGTGGAGATGGAAAAGTGCTTGTATGTCTGTCTGTCCGAGTGGAATAAGAACTAGAATTAGATGCCAAAACTTTGAAGAATCATCTCAGCAAAGATCTAACGAAATATCCAAATAACAGCCGAGAAAGCATTCCCATATTTATTTAATAAAATATTTATTTATATATATATATATTTATATATTTTATTTAATATTTGCATGGTATTTTTGTTGTTGTATGTTTACACTAACCAACACTATTATAAAATACTAAAACTAAAATACTAAAATTTTTATAAATACTAAAAATAGAGAAAAAGAGAGGATTTTTTACTTTCTAATGTTGTTGGTAAAAAGCCTGCAAAAATGTACGAAAAAGAATCCCTGTTCACTGGCCAAAATGTGGCCCAGCCATTTGTCATCATTTCCGGCGTGGACTGGCGCCAATGGCCAACGGAAAATACTGGTAAAACAGTCACCCTGATTCTCAAATCAGTTACTGACTCTTTATCCGGTCTCGGACAATTCTACCACTCATCAACTTGACTTCAAGTTGAATCACTTCACTTATTATCTGTATGGGCCTAAATATCCCAATCTACAGATATATAACTATGGAATTTTTTCGAGCTGGATTGGGTGTCTTGATTGATGGCGCCGACGTCGTCGCTGCTCCTTATGACGCTCGATCCTGTTGCCGTAACTGGCCGTTGCCGCCTGACCATACCCGGCCGTTTGATGATGAATTAACCCGCCACTATGCCATTCTATGCCAGAAGAACAACATCCCACCGCGGAAAATTGCACCGACATACATATGCTTGCTCAATACTTTAAATTGGCAGCATGGTCGTTTCGCAAGCTAAGCGGGCCACTACTCAGGTACTGGCACTGTCCCCCAAATAACATCCAAACCATGCCGAACCGTTCGCCTGGTAATAACCGGAAAGTTCTATCGGCATTTTTTCTATCGAAAAAATTAAGTGTTGGTCGTATTTTTCCCTTGCCTTAGACGAGTCTTGCGATTTTTCGGATATAAGTCAGCTTACATTGGCAATTAGAATGGTAGACCACAATTTTGATATAAATGAAGAGGTTCCTGCTGTAATACCACTACTAGGAAATACAAAAGGAATAGACGTATTCAATGCCGTGAACGGAACGATTGAGTTAAAAATGGAATCAAATAGATTAGCTGCCATATGCACGGATGGTGCTCCTGCCATGGTTGGAAGAAAAGAAAGGCTTTGTTGTTCAGTTAATTTAAAACGGAATAAATGTACCATAATTTCACTGCATCATCCACCAAGAGGCATTGTGTGCTAAATGGACAAGTGCTGTTTACACAATGAATGTGGTCGTCAAAATTGTTAATCGAGATACATAATTCATTAACGCATCGGAAATTTAAAAAATTTCTTGAGGAATGTAAATCTCAATATGGGGACTTACTTATGTATGCTGAGGTTAGATGGCTAAGTAGAGGCAAATGTCTTGAGCGATTTTTTTAATTACGAAACGAAATTGTTGAATTTATGGGATCAGATGTAAAACATCAAGAATTTTTAAATGAGATTATGTCACAAGAATTTAACATTAATCTCGCATTTCTAACAGACTTAACAATACACCTAAATACCCTCAACATTTCCCTTCAAGGGAATAACAAATCAATCTTTGATTTAGTAAGTTTAGTGGAAGGATTTTTGAAAAAAATCAACTTATTTATATTCGATCTAAATCTAAGCAAAATGTTTCATTTTAAATGTCTAAAAAAGACATTTACTGAGTTTGAAATTGCAGTTTTTGATTTTTCAGAATACATACAATTTTTTGACTTATTAAAAAACAATTTTAAAAAAAGATTTAAGGATTTTGACCGCATCATTCAAATGATGTCAAATTATGTTTATACTCCAATGTCATGCAGTATATTAGAGCAAAAGCCAGACCTACAACTGGAGCTCTGCGATCTCCAATCTGATGTTGAGCTGATAACTAACAAACTAAATGGTATTGATTTTTGGAAATCTGTTAATTCCAATAAATATCCTACACTTCTCAATGAAATTTTACGTATTTATTCTATGTTTGGAAGTACATATATTTGTGAGAGTTCCTTTTCAACATTAAAACAAATCAAGACTATACATAGAAATAAGCTAACAAACGCCCATTTAGATGACCTGCTAAAATTATCTGTAACCAATATAAAAATCAATATAGACAATTTGCTGTGAAGTAGTGAAAATTAAAACATTTTTTAACATACATTATTACTGTTATTATTTTTATTAAATTTGTTATTGAAAAAACAAACCAAATCATTTGTTAAATTTTTTGTATTTTCTTCATTCTTCATCTTCATTTCTTCTATTAGAATGCATAGAAAATGCATAGGCCGCTTCGTGAAAAAACGAACGATTGGAATCGGTTCGGCATTAACTTCATCTCTTTCCCCCTTACCGAGGGTACGGATTTTGTCTTCGAAAACATTCCTTATGCCTTCTAATAGAAGCGAGAAGTTTATGCATTCTCTATTCCTTCTAATAGAAGGGAGAAGTTCATGCATTCTCTATGCCTTCTAATAGAAGCGAGAAGTTCATGCATTCTCTATGCCTTCTAATAGAAGCGAGAAGTTCATGCATCGAAAACGTTCGCAGGTAGACGTTTTCAATGCGTGAATTTCTCGCTTCTATTAGAATGCATAAAGAATGCATCTGAACGAATCAAATGAATCTGTTGATGTAGATTCACTTGGTTCTGGTGATTGTCAATATGACAATCGTATGCTGAAATATAAATGTGTATGCCACCGGTTCATGTACCAGTAACCGGTACTTGAACAAATTGGGCTTCGGAGATGTGAATACGTCAGAGTTTTCTTTCGTACTGATTTTATTCGGTAAAATGCGAGGTATATATACAGTTTCTATTAGTACAATTATTTACTTAGGATCATAGGCTTGTTTAATTAGTTCTAAGTATAAGTAGGTATGGAAACATGCTATATTTATTTATGACTTAACAATGATTACAAATTTCACTGCATGGGTCCGGGTGCAAAGGTCTGTGGGTCAATTCTAAGATAATTTTATGACTGTCGTAAAACGATTATCATACAGATGGTGTGACATTTTACCACTGCAGATCATCTCGAATGTATATCAATATAACAAGATTATGTGCATGCATGCACGTGCATCCAGCTGTCTGTTGAATATTTGTTTAGGTCAGCGGTGCATATCTCATATTTATTGGGTTATTTTGAGAATATTTATTTAGGTTGCTGAGAATTCATACTACCTAATAACAAACATAAATTTAGGTCTAACCATACGGTTTGATGTTTACATCTAAATCGTACATCCTCCCGGCCGTTGACCATGGTATGTTCAACCATCATTAATGTTGATTGTAAACGGCTGATTTGATGTGTTGCCTCCATTCGCTGATGTGGTAGGCTGTTGCATTGGCTGCGAAGTATTCCTTGTTTTGTGCCATTTCTTGACCAAATGAACTATTACAATGATCATTATGAAGATCATTGCAATGTATATGGCAATATGGTGATGACCGATATTTTCAAGGTTGTGGGGTAGCTTGAAACTAGTCGGTGGTAGCAGCCTTGTCTCCATTTGATACAGCTCTTTGTAATTTAAATTTTCTTCATTCGTTGAAGCTGTATCTGTCGGACGTTCAGTTGATGTTTTGTTGATGTCATTTTCTCCGAACCGAGCGTATGACGAATGCCATGTCGTCTCCATTGTGCTTTGACTTGTTACGGTCATCAAAGAATTTCGAATGATGCATCCAGGTTTTGCGATCAATAATCCTGAATTTTGTAGTTTGATATCCGATATTCCATCTGCACATACTGCTGATAATTTCAATGATGATTTTGTTGAAAATATCCATTGATTTTTCCCATGCATACTCAACCATATAAATGATTTTTTTGTTTTGATTAAGTTGCATGATGGATCCGTTTTGTTGTGGAACATTTGTAATTCACAACTTGTTTCAGCTGAGAACATTGTTTGCTTATTATAGCATACAAAATCATTGTTTGCTCTCGGATGGCAATTTTTTTAGATCACTCTCTGATAGTTCAACGAATTCGTCTCGGTGACTGTTGATTGCGATGTATGGTGTCTTGACTTCGAACATACTTATCCCATTTTCAGTTGGTGATGGGATAGGTGTCAGCTTGTAGATTTCCAGTTCGTATGCTGAAACTAATGGAAACGTAACTCTGATGATTGCATGATCATCTATAATCGTGCCTTCAGCTTTCATCATCTGATACACCATTAACATATTTTCAGGAGTTACTGGGAGAACTTGTCCCGGCTTTAAGGGATCCCGTATCTGCTCGAGTTGGTCCTTTAGTTGTCGTGGCGAAATTAACACAGGGCTTATCGTGTTGTGTCGGATATCTGTCAAGACGTTGATAATTTCCGCTTGCATTCGTAGGAGGTTTGCAGATAATAGAGTCAATTGAGTCGACAATGTTATATACCATTGAAAAGCGATGAAGTGATCAGCTCTTCCTTTTGACTCGGTGATAAATTCCTCAACTCGACTTAGTCTTTTGGAGTTTGAGATTTCATCCCTTTTTATTACATTAATTGTAGAGTCAATCAATGATGTCTGATTTTTAAGCAGGGTTAATAAGTGATTCTCGTTATCCTTAACCTTTGCTATTGTTTCCGACATTTCACGGGCATATGTTGAGTCTAATACGCCAAACAGACTGCTTGCGATGTTTCCAATGATGTCCAGCGGAGCTCTTTGTTTCCGTGTCCTTGCTATTAACGCATTTTCAGCTTGCAGGTCCTCTTCTATATGTTTGAAATGTTGATACATGCTGGTGCATGCGTCTACTTGTTGAAGTTGCTTGCATAGATGTCCAATTTTTGAAGTACCCATGGTGAATGTGTTCATGTCTTTCCAATAGGGCTTTAGGTTGTAATAGACAATGATGGTCCAGTCAGTTGTCGCAAGTTGGCTGGTTCCTACTCTTTCGAAGTATATACCCGGTTTTGAACCAAACTGGGTTATGTTGATTGACTGCGCCATTGCTAACGGTAACAGTAACAATATGACAAACATTGTCATGGTTAGCGACAGTCTATTCGGCTGTGTCCTTTTTCTAGGCTGTCGGTCTTCAGATGACTCTCCATTTTCAGATGGATCATCAATCGGATGTTTATGTGTGGGTTCCTCTTCATTGAACAGTGGAGCAACATGTTGAATCTCTCGTTTGAAGATTCCCTTGGCTGTTTTTACTTCAACCACTCGTACGAAATTGTCCTTGCCATGAAACAATTGAGTGATTCTTCCAAGTGGCCATTGTAATACCGGTGTATTATCTTCCTTTAGTATTACCAATGTTCCTTCTTTAATGTTTGCTGACGATTTCCTCCACTTTTGACGCTGCTGTAGTTGTTGGAGGTATTCGTTGGACCATTGCGTCCAGAATGAGTGTTTTAATTTGGACACTGCTTGCCATCGATTTCCTAGCGTCTTCGGTTGTTGGGATGGCTCACTATCAACTTGTGCGGTTAACGGCTCTCCTATCAGGAAGTGCCCTGGTGTTAACGCTGTTACGTCGTTTGGGTTGTCAGATAACGGTGTCAATGGTCGAGAATTTAATATGGCTTCTATTTCGACTATAACCGTTTCTAATTCCTCATATGTTAAATTTGCCGTCGTCACATTTTTTAAAAGCAGATGCTTTGCAGATTTTACTGCAGCTTCCCATAAACCGCCGAAGTGTGGTGCACGAGGAGGTATAAATTTGAACTGTACCCCTTTGTTGTTGCACTCCTGTACAATTTGTTCCTTTGCCTTTTCTGAGAATATGGCCTCTTCTAATTCTTGAAGTTTGTTCTTGGCTCCTACGAAATTCGTAGCATTGTCGCAATGGAGCACTTGACACTTTCCTCGACGAGAGGTGAACCGTCGGAGTGCTGCTAAAAATGCTTCTGTGGTGAGATCGCTGACTAACTCTAAATGTACTGCTTTAGTCGCGAAACAACAGAATATGGCTATGTAAGCTATATTAGGCTTCTTTCCTCGTATTTTATAGTGGATTTTAAATGGTCCACAGTAATCAACTCCAGAATTGAGGAATGGCCTTGCTTGGGTGACTCGAAGAGGTGGCAGATTTCCCATGATCTGCTCTAGTAATTTGGGTTTAGCTCTTGTGCATTTTACACAGTTCTGCACAATGCTTCTGGCCATGTTTTTTCCTTTTAGTATCCAAAATTGTTGTCGTGATGCTGTCAGTAATGCCTGGGGGCCACAATGCATGTTGTCCTTGTGTATTTTAGCAAGGATCAACTTGACAATTGGATCGTTGTAAGGCAGGAGCATTTGGTGGTCGACCACCTACTCGCAAGATTCCCTCCTGATCCATAAACGGGGTAAGTGAGTTAATCGAACTTCCCTTTTGCGTTTCCTTATGTCTTGTTAAGTGACGTATGTCCTCTTTGAAGTCATTCTGTTGTATGTTACGAATGACAATTTTTTGTGCTTCTTTCATCTCACTGAATTGGATAGTTTTGCTTGTGTACGTTTTCCCTCCTCGGAAACGCATCATGTAAGCAATTATTCGAATTAGTTTGTTGTATGAATTGTTGTGCTTTATTTTGTATATAATATCATCCTCCTGAGTGATGATCATAATTGATGATTCACTAATTTTTTTGGGATTTGCACTGATATTTTCCTCTTTTGTAGCCACAAATGCTGGTGGCCATGTAGATGGTGGGCCATGAAGAAATAGTGGGCCATAAAACCACATACTATTTTTCGCGAATTTAATCGACGTCATTCCTCTAGACAATGCATCTGCTGCATTATTTTCAGATGAAACATGCCTCCAATGCCTTTGTATCGTTAATTCGTGTATTGTAGCTATTCTTGTAGCTACGAATTTGTCTCGTATGGATGTTGTACAATTAATCCATGACAAAACAATCCTTGAATCAGACCACAAAAAGGTTGTGGCATTCTCCATGGATAAATCTTCTTTTACCTTAGCTGTCAGTTGTGCACCCAATACAGCCGCCTTTAGTTCCAGACGAGGTAATGTTAACGCATTTATGGGAGCTAGATGTGATTTGGCACATAGCAATTGAATTGTTACTCGTTTATCCTTATGCAGTGCTCGGATATATACGGCAGCTCCAAAAGCTTTCTCCGATGCGTCAACAAAAGTGTGTATTTCTGATGCTATCGGAATTTTTCCTTGGAATATATGACGTGGTACTTTTATGGTGTTTAATATTTTTAACTCCTCCCTGTACCTTTTCCATTCCTCCTGAAGATGAACTGGAAGCGCTTCTTTGTAGTCAAATCCTTCCTTTGTGAGATGTTGCATGAAGATCTTTGCCTTCATTACCACCGGTGAGAAGAGTCCAAGTGGGTCGAAAATCCTAAAGATCTCCGATACGACATCTCTTCTAGATATTACATCCTTGGTGGCAATTTCTGTTCTTCCACAAAACTGGTCAGTTTTAGGCATCCAAGTGATTCCCAGGGTTTTAATGCTGTACTCTTCATAAGCAGTGTCGTCCAACTGTACGCTTGAAGTGATGTCTTCCGTTGGAATTCCGTGAAGTACATGAACGTTATTCGTGCACCATTTTCTTAAGTTAAACCCTGATTTATGCAGTAGTTTATTAAGTTCTTGCTGTCTCTGGAGGGCCTCTGGTATGGAATCTGCTCCTGTTAAGCAATCATCCACATAAAAGTCATTTTCCAGAGCAGCAGCTCCAAACGGGTATTCCTTTCTTTCTCTTTGGGCGAGATATTGTAGACATTTTGTGGCTAAATATGGAGCCGCTTTTGTTCCATAAGTCACTGTTTTTAGTCTATAGTATCGTAGATCTTCTGATGGATCATTGCGCCATACTATTGTCTGATAGTACTGGTCCTCGGGATTAATCCAGATCTGACGATACATTTTTTCAATGTCCGCAGTAAATACATATCTGTGCATCCTGAACCTAAGCAATATTGAAAATATTGAATTTTGCACAGTTGGACCTTTATGCATCAGGTCGTTGAGCGATTTTCCGGACGAGGTAACTGCGGACGCATCAAAAACCACTCTCAATTTGGTTGTAGAGCTGTCAGGTTTTATGACACAATGGTGTGGGATGAAATAACGTGATCTTGCTATTTCTTTTGTCTGCATTTCCTTCATATGACCAAGAGCCTCATATTCTTTCATAAATGTAACGTAGCTTGCCTTGGTTTCCGGATCTCGAGCGAGCCGCTTTTCTAGGCAAAAAAGTCGTCGTGTTGCTAGATCACGACTCTGCCCAAGGGATGAAGGGTCTTCCAAAAAAGGCAATCGGACGATGAGTTTATTATCTGATGCCATCTGAACATTTTGTACAAAATGCTGCTCACATCGTTTTTCCAGTGGAGAAAGATATGTTGCGTTATTTGGAAACGAGTCCAGTTCCCAAAATTTTGCGATCTGTTGATCGACCTTTTCTTCTTCCGTCAATACTGCACATGTGCTCGGATTTTTTGAAGCGTCTTTTAGCTTTACAGCCACAATCCATCCTAATTTGGTTTTTTGTAATTTAGGCAATCCTCTTCCAATCGATACATGCTTGTCTTGCATGATATCGAAGTAGTGTTCTGCTCCTAACAGAATGTCTATTTTTCCAACTTTGTCGAAATTGGGATCAGCTAATGTTATGCTTTTTGGAAGCTTCCAACGAGACGTATCAATTGACTGTGCTGGTTGATCTGAGACTATGTGTGGCAGTACAACTGCTTCTAGTCTTGAACTGAATTTGTTATGTCTTGATTTGAGCATAACATTGACTCTTGCTTTTGATGTTTGTGTTCGTCCGCCAATTCCATTTATTTGTAGATCTGATTTTTCCACTTTCAGATCTAATATTTTCAATGTCTTTCCGAGATTACATTGACTTGTGAGCCTGAGTCAAGCAGTGCTCTGAACTCAGCAATTTGTCCATTGTTGCCTTGGATATGAACTCGAGCGGTAGCCAATAATACATAATTATTTTGTATACTATTTGCTGATGCTGCAGTTTTGGCTTCGGACTTAATTTCCAAATGGAGAAGAGTGTTGTGCCCTTTATTGCATTTAAAACAGTCTCTTCTTTGGCAATTTTTTGCTGTGTGATCGCGTTTGAAACATTTGACGCACAGTTGGTTCTTTTGAACCCAATTTAATCTATCTGCAGAAGTTTTCTTTAAAAACTGTGTGCATTTATAGATAGCGTGATTTGGCTTTTCACAAAAATAGCAGAAATACTGACTTTCAGCTCCTGCTGAGGCACATGTGATGGGTTTCTTTGGTTTCTCCCATCCAATGGCTTCCAATGTAAGGAACCTTTGCTCGAGGAATTTCATGAATTCGCTCAAAGGCTGTAATTCCTTAGTATTTTGTATGGACTGCTCATACAACGTATGAGTTTGACGATCTAATTTTTTTGTCAGAAAACATAGAAGGAGCGTATCCCATTTATCTGTTTCTATGTCGATGTTATTTAGCGCTGCTAAAGTTTCTTTGATATTATCGTGTAATGCCTTAATCGATTTGGCATCATTTGATATGTTTGGTTGATCCAATAATTTTTGAATCAATGCGTTACTGAGCACTCTCTTGTTGCTGAAACGCTCTTGTAACATATTCCATGCTGTGATGTAATTTCCTTCTGTTAACGAAAGGTGGCGTATTAAATTTTCTGCCTCTCCCGTAACATTAGTCTTTAAATACCACATCTTTTGAATGACGGGTACAGATGCTTCATGAATCATTTTCTTAAAAATGTCATGAAATTGTTGCCACTTAAGGTAGTTTCCATCAAATTTTGGAATTGCAACCTTTGGCAGGGGTAATGCATTATGCATATGTGGAGCAGGGATAAATGGCTGAACAGGATCTGATACAGTCATTGTTTGAATTGTTAATACTGCATCTTCAGCTGCAATATAACTGTTAATGTTATATCCCATTTTCACAGGATCGGTGCATTTGGAATGTATTTTGACATGAATCGTTCTAATCTCATCCCAATATTTTATGATTATTGGTTTGAAATCCTTTCGCGTCTCAGTTGTCATTCTGTTCATGATGCGCTGTAGACTTTCAAGAAGCACCCTTTGTTCTCGGATCATGGGCTCAATTTCAGACGCATTCTCCATAGAAGTAATAGATCCAGAATCTATCTCCATTTCCAAAGAAGACAATTGTTGGGTCAACTCGTCGCTGTATTTGCTGACCAATTCTTTGATATTTTTAAAATATTTATTAGAGAAATAATTATGCTCATAATTCGATCCATGTGTTATTTCTTGAATGTTTGTGTCTTCCATTAAAAATGTGCTCCAGAGATTCGTTAACCTCTCAAGTCGGGTTTGAAAATATTCAGGCTTCTGCTTCCTTTCAGCGGGATCCTTTTTGTAGTTCCTGATGATGTTTTGGATCTCTTCGCCCGTGGCCAATTGCCTGTCCAGCACAACATTAATGCTTGATGATGCCATTTTTTATTATTTGTAGTACTACTTTGACCCGATGGAGGTAATTTGTTTGTCGTTATGACAGGCTGTGCCTCTACTCACAACCAAAAAGTGGTCAAAGTAATCTAACAAATTTTAATGACACTGTGGAATATATTTTTTTCCAATCCAACCGTAGTCGCCAAGTTGACTGTATCGGTTTGGGTAGATTTCAATAAATCCAACTATTTTTCCTTCACAGAAGGTAATGAGTAATCACAACTGTGTTGATGATGTATGTATGTAAATTGGTCGCCAAGTTGACCAATTATGTAGGATTTTCCAAATAAATCCAAGTTCCAAATCGGGAACAATACTCCAGATGAACGGTTAAATGTCCAAAAGTCGGGGGTCACCAAATGAACGAATCAAATGAATCTGTTGATGTAGATTCACTTGGTTCTGGTGATTGTCAATATGACAATCGTATGCTGAAATATAAATGTGTATGCCACCGGTTCATGTACCAGTAACAAAATGTCGCCGCAATCGGTACTTGAACAAATTGGGCTTCGGAGATGTGAATACGTCAGAGTTTTCTTTCGTACTGATTTTATTCGGTAAAATGCGAGGTATATATACAGTTTCTATTAGTACAATTATTTACTTAGGATCATAGGCTTGTTTAATTAGTTCTAAGTATAAGTAGGTATGGAAACATGCTATATTTATTTATGACTTAACAATGATTACAAATTTCACTGCATGGGTCCGGGTGCAAAGGTCTGTGGGTCAATTCTAAGATAATTTTATGACTGTCGTAAAACGATTATCATACAGATGGTGTGACATTTTACCACTGCAGATCATCTCGAATGTATATCAATATAACAAGATTATGTGCATGCATGCACGTGCATCCAGCTGTCTGTTGAATATTTGTTTAGGTCAGCGGTGCATATCTCATATTTATTGGGATATTTTGAGAATATTTATTTAGGTTGCTGAGAATTCATACTACCTAATAACAAACATAAATTTAGGTCCAACCATACGGTTTGATGTTTAAACTAAATCGTACAGCATCTATATACATAGAGAATGTTTTCGAAAGCAAATTCGTACCCTCAGTAAGGGGGAAAGACAACACACAAAAAATAACAAAATAACAAACGTTTATCTGTGCTCTCTGCCAACAATTGTTAAAAAGTGAAACTTAAGTGCCTAAAACTGATTATTTTACCACGTAATAAGTATTGGCAGATTGTTGTGGCAGTTCGACCTGCACCTTAAGAATATTAAAATAAACAATAAATAATACATAATATACATATTCCTCTTTGAACATGTACATGCACAAAAACATAACAACAAGGATGGAATGTGATATTCATAAATTCTGCAAACATAGGAGAATTAAACGAACTGTAAGTATTAACATTGGTGTTAATATATGTTTATACAAATAAAGTAATGTTGACTATTTTCATGTACGCCGTTGTTGCAGTGTTATTTACAGTAAATTTGTGCATGCATTTCTTGGGGTGGACCTTGTTCAGATTTTTATTGAACTGATTAGGGTGGACATAAACATTGAACAATTTTTTTTTTAATTAATAAACCTGCCAAAATTAATAAATTAATAATATACAATAATTAATATTTTTTTGATAAAAATTAAAAAAAAAAACTTTTTTGCATAATGAGTGGAACATCGCGAATCAATCTATGGCGTTTAGCCAACAAGGAAGAGGAAGAGTTTAAGCGATCGGTGGAGTTAGCTGAGAAGCTAGAAAATTAAGCCATTAATAAATGTCCAAGAAATGAAGTTGAAACAAATTACAGTGCATCAAGTTTTCCGATTGACATTAATGATAGTGATTCTGAGTTGAATACTGCCTTTCGTGTTGAAAACAATCCCGGTCTTCACGAAAAATTAGTAGACTGGCATCATAAAAATAATGTTACTCGAGATCAACTCGATGCATTGCTAAAAATTCTGGTCTCGGAAAACATTAACGTGCCTCGATCGTCTAAGGGCCTATTAAAAGTGAATATCCCTAGAGCGGAAATCCCAAGTGTAAGACCGGGTTCTTACACTCATATTGGCATAAAAAATTATTTACAATTTATCGAGCAGAATTTGCAAGATAATATTGAAGTAATTTTAGATGTCAATGTGGACGGACTACCCCTATTTAAAAGTTCAAACACAAGTTTGTGGCCAATTTTAGGATGCTTTCAAAATGTTCCCAACAGTGATGTTTTTATGATTGGATCTTACGTTGGTAGTCGAAAGCCTGCTAATGTAGATGATTATATGCATGATTTTATAACTGAGTTGATTAAACTTTTTGAAAGTCCATTCAAAATTGGTCACAAAACAGTTTCATTAAAATTAAGGGCATTTATTTGCGATGCTCCAGCAAGGACTTTTTAACGGGTGCATGAAATGTACCCAAATTGGTCAGAGAATTAATAACGTAACTGTATATAGTGAAGTTTCTGGCTTGCCTTTCACAAATATAGACTTCAGAAATATAAATTTTCCCTCCCACCACTTGCCTTTCTATCAAAGCAAATCCCTTCTAATTGAAAAAATTCCAATTGATGTAATTTCAGAATTTCCGCTCTACCCAATGCATTTAATTGACCTAGGTGTTGGCGTAAAATTATCAATCTAATATTGGAAAAAAAACAAAGAACTTTAAAATTTCAAAGGAAAATATTTCCCAAATTTCAAGATCACTATTAAATTGCAAGCCTTACTGGCCTGTTGAGTTTGCCAGAAAGCCCAGAGCTTTAGACGAGCTGGCACGTTGGAAAGCAACTGAGCATAGACAATTTCTTTTATATTTGGGACCTGTAATTCTAAAGGTCAAAGTTTCCGATGATTTCTACAGTCATTATCTAATTTTAATGTGCGCATACAGAGCCTTGCTGTCCCAAATTTATACTTTACACCTAGATGTTGCACAGCTAATGTTTAAACACTTCGTTTACCTTTTTACTACCATTTATCCTAAGGAATCATTGACTTATAATGTTCATATTATGGTTTACTTAGTTGATTGCGTCAGGGAACTTGGCTACATAAATTCTTTTACGGCATATAAATTTGAAAATTTTTTGCAACATGTAAAAAAAAGTGTAAGAAAACCCAATACAATTTTGGAACATATATCAAGTAAATTGTCAGTTTGAACAAAAATTTGTTGGGGAAAAAACTGACAGGCATGGAAATATTATTAAGTACATATTTGCCAACTACATGCTGTTCATAAAAATGCCTAATAATATATGTTGCATTAAAGATAATATCCCTTTTAGAATTGTAAAGTTTGTCCGTAGCGACAATGACCATATTGTGCAGGGTCATAAATTTTCAAATACTGCCAGTTTTTTTGAGGTACCAGTTTTGAGTTCATCCTTGGGCATTCTACTCACTGATTGCAGTTGGAGCAATGATTTAGAATCATTTTCAATTAGCGAAATCGCATATAAATATGTTTTCATTCCTTATAAAGAAAACAAAGTAGTATTGGTTCCGATTTTACATACAGTAAATTAACGCAGACATTTTAAATCTTCTTTTTTCCGCGATTTCGTATCGTGCGTTATACGTCAGCGCCCCACGGTTGGTTGGGCGGGAGGTGGGCGGTTTCGCCAGAGACTCTCGCGCGTAACAAGCTTTGCCTTGGCATAATTTTAAACCACATGTTTGTAATTTGGCATAAACTTCCGAAAGTGTAACATATGGAAAAATATATATATATTATATAATATGTATATATATAAATATGTACATACATATAAAACATATTAATATAAAATATGTAAATATATAAACATAAAACAATAACAAACGATACAAAATTACCGCTGAAGTCCACTATATTACGTTTGAGTATTTCACAAAGCTGAGGTAAGCTAAAATACTTTCTCGTTTTAAAAATGTTTGTTTCATTGTGTAAGGATGTTTTCTAGCCGGGTACAGCCTCTCAGCTCGGCCCGACCTAAACTTTTTTACCAGAGTTGGAATGCGGGGGGAGGGAAGGGGGGCCCCCCGGGGGGGGGGGGACAAGGGGCCCCCCACACGGGCAGGGGAGGGAAAAACGCGGGGGGAATGGGGGAATCCAGCTTCGGGGTGCCGGCGTGCCGTGCGGGCCCGCGTACACACCTTTCAACTGGTCCCCGGGGGAAAAAGGCGAGGTTTTCTACGGGGAAGGGCTACGGGAAGGGGGGGGGGCGGACCAGTCACGCGTTGACCCCGTAACGATGCTATGGCCCGTCTCCCCAAGGATAGTGGTGTGAGTGGGAGGGTACAGTTTGGTGGCAGCCGATACAATAACCAAGAGCGTTTTTTCTATATTCTTTATTATATCTGGTGGTCGGGTCCTCCCGCACCGCTCTTTCTTCCCTATCCACCCACGTAAGTGAGCCGGCTTACCCCCTCTTCCGCCTGGTTTGGTGTTTGTGTGGGGCTCCGTGTGGGGTGTCGGCAGGCTGGTGGGTCGTGGTTGGGTTCGGGCTGTGGTGGATTCTAGTCGTGGGGGCGGGTCACGGCGCTCGCACTCGCGCTGAACCTGTTAAAACTGGACCGTTTCCTCTACACCATTTTTCGACTCCCGCCCGCACTTTTTTGACGCGTGCCAACCGCTTGATCCGGCCTCTGCCGGTAATTCGCCCGGCTGGCTTTTGTACTTAGCTGCGAACGCTGAGCCGATCGTCGATTATCTCTCGCGTCGCGGCGCTGCCCTTCTCGGCTGCTGTGGGCTGGCTTGGGGTGGTTTGGTTTGCTGGCATTGTCGTTGGCTCTGCTGCATTTTCTACGCGTGCCAGTTATGTTGGGAAGGGCTTCTTCTCCGACGTCAGCTATGTTCTCTTGGCCCCCTATCGCTCTCTTAACGTTGTCCCTTTTGTTCGCCGGTTTTTCTCTTTTGTGTTCTTGGTACTGGTTCTTTGTCTTGCTGCTGGTTCCTGGCTCTGGGTGCTGGTCTCGTTCTTGCTTGTTCCTGGTTCAGTGATGGTACCTGACTGCTCCGTGACCATCGTTCCCACTAATCAATGCTTAGTTAACTTCTTATTATTAATTTTTTTCTTTACTAATATGGTATAATATGGGTAATGAATGTAATGAAAATGAATATTTGAATAAAAATAATTAAATCAAAATACTGGCAGTCCTGTTTGCCGGCCCGCCTGATGGGCCTTGGTTTTACCACTTTTTTGGGGGGGGTCCCCCCCCCCTTTTTTTTTGGGGGAGCCGCCTCCTCCACAATTGTTAGAAAATGAATTGCAACCATTTATGCGAATCGTTTGATGTAATACTGTGTGTGTTTAAGGTGTGTATAATTTATAATTTCATTGACTATAAATTAACTTAATTTCAGTTAACTAACCAAACTAACCAAAAACTGAACCAAATCAACCGTCAACGACTACAGACGTATTTTTTAATCGCTCCGCGGTGAAAATTCAATAAAGTCAATTAATCGCGATTAAATTCGCGAAAAAAAAGCGCTCGGGGTAGGCATGGGTACTAGCAATCGTGCTGCCCATGAATACCATCCAATCGAGTAATAAAGACTAATAGAAATAATAGAAAAGAACAAGTGTCAACGTTTAAGAGCACAAGCTCGGTAAGGAACACAAGCACTGTAAGCAAACCAAAATGAGCCAAGCCCGGCAACAACAACAAGACGAGCATCGGCTCTCGCAAGCAAAAGCAACGCGTACTTCTCTATACGCTCGCCAAAGGCAGCAGTACCAACAAAAACTGCATCATTAGTGAACGAGGGGAGCACGCTCTCTCTCCCCTGCATGCAAAGTGGGTCATGGAGTGCTCAGTACCCATCCCCCGACTCGTACTGCCTAACCAGCGATTTGCTAATATCGACAACAACTAGTACAATGCCCTCGCTCAAAACTGTGTCTTCGACCACAACAACGACAACAACCACAACAACAACCACTGCAATTGCCCAGCGCCCGATACTGTCGACCCACTGCGACAAGCCCCAACTCTCCCAACCAATAAGTTCAAAAAATGCTAACGGAGCGTTAATTCAGACTGGGCTCAATCGCTATGTGCAAATCAAAAGAAAATTGAGCCCACAAAATGTGAAGAACAACAATGCATCCAAAATAACTAAAATAACCGAGAACACTGTCCACATAAGGCACTAGCAAACAATAGATTTGCAATACTAAGTGTCCCAAACGAAGATGAGATCACCCAAACACCCAAGGCCAAAAAATTAAGACCGCCACCTATTTATGTTCGACAGGCAAATTGTGCTGAACTGGTCAAAAAAATAACTGATACAATTGGCGCAAACACATTCCATGTCACGTACATAAAAAGGGGTAATATAAATGAAACAAAAATACAAGTCAATGACGAACAAAACTATCGATCAGTTGCGAAATACCTCGAAAATGAAAAAATGAACTACTACACCTACCAACTTAAAAGTAGCAAAGGATTACAAGTGGTTATCAAAGGAATCGAACCAACAGTCCCAATCAATGAGATAATAGATGGACTTAACGATAAGGGCTTCGAAGTCAAAATGGCTATGAACATAATAAATAGAAATAAAATTCCCCAGCCAATGTTCAAAGTAGAACTGACACCTGAAAGTATGCATATAAGGAAAAATTAAGTTCACCCAATATACAAGCTTCAATATCTACTGCACCGTAGGATCACCATTGAGGAACCACACAAACGAAATGGACCGGCCAATGCACAAATTGCCAGGAATATGGACACACGAAAACCTATTGCACTCTACGGGCAGTCTGCGTTGCCTGTGGTGATGTTCATCTCACTGAGGCCTGCCCCGTAAATAAGGAGGACCCATCTGCCAAAAATGTAGCAACTATGGGGGAAACCATACTGCCAACTATAGAGGTTGTCCTGTCTATAAAGAATTGAAAAATCGCCTAAACCAACAAATAACTGCAGCTCGTAACCCGGTCGTCCGACAAAACTTAACATATATACCATCAACTACGACTCCAGGAGTTTCTTTTGCTCAGGCGTTAAGTTACAACAACGGGTCGTACGCCTCAGTCTCTAAGCCGACACTTCAACCAACCACAGCTGGAATAATGCAGAATCAGGCATCAAATCAGATCCCAGAAATCTCTGCCCAACATACCCCTGCTAATCCATCCCAATTGCCTAGTGGAATTGAGTCAATGCTGGTAACTATAACAAATACAATGGTAGCAATACAACAAACAATGCAGGAGCCTATGCGCAACCAAAATCTCCTCCTGGAGCTCCTAATCAAACAGAAATCTGTTTAAATGTCCTGTCTAAATATATGTTTCTGGAATGCAAATGGCATTTCTCAGCACAAATGCGAGCTCTTACAGTTCCTCGCTCAACACGACATTGACGCCATGCTCATATCAGAGACTCACCTAACAAATAAAAACTATTTTCACCTCAATGGCTATAACTTCTATGCGACAAATCATCCCGATGGTAAGGCACATGGAGGTACTGGCATTCTGATCAAGAATCGCATTAGGCATTATCCATTGCCTTCATTTGCTACACCTTATCTACAGGCAACAGCAATTCATATTGAAATTCAGAGCGGCTACCTAAACCTAGCCGCAGTATACTGCCCACCACGTTTCTGCATTTCCGAAACAGAATTTGTAACATTCTTCGACCTACTAGGTTACCAATTTATAGCAGCTGGTGACTACAATGCCAAGCACACCCATTGGGGATCTAGACTTACCAGCCCAAAAGGAAGACAACTATATAACGCTATAATAACCCCACGAAACAAGCTAGACTTTATCTCTCCGGGCAAGCCCACATATTGGCCCACAGATCCAAACAAGCAACCCGACTTGATTGATTTTGCAGTTACACGAAGGGTGCTGCAAGCTCAGATTAATGTAGATCACTTAACAGATCTATCATCGGATCACTCGCCCATTCTACTTCACCTTTACGACCATCCACAGCATTCGGAACGCCCACACTTTCTAACTTCTAGCAAAACAGATTGGCTCAAATACAGGAAGTACATAAGCTCTCATATTGATAGCTGCCCAAACATTAATTGTAAAGATGACATTGATAGGTCAGTCGAAGCATTGGTTTCCTCAATGTCACTGGCGGCAAAACACTCAACACCAATATTAGCATCTAATAAACATTCCAACAGCAGTCGTATTTCTAGGCACATTGAAGTGCTGCTACGCGATAAAAGAAGGCTTCGCCGAAGTGGCAAGCACACAGATCACCTGCATCGAAAGAGCGGCTAAAAATAGCCAACCACCTACTACGCAGAGCCCTAGAAGATGAAAAAAACCGAGCTCAAATATCCTATATGGAGCAACTCTCCCCAACTAGCAAACGATTCCCACTGTGGAAAGCAAAATCAGGCGTATGCCCACCAATGAGAGTGAATCACCTTTGCGTACACCAACAGGAGAGTGGGCTCGCAGCAACAAAGAGAAGGCAAATACATTTGCCGTCCATCTAGAAAACGTCTTCAAACCGCACCCAGCAACGAATAGCTTTGTGCTCCCACCAACCAACAATCCCAAGCTACTCCGCCTATCATATTCCAAACAGGAGAAGTCACAAGGGTCATTAAAGACCAAATCTCAAAGCAAAAGAAAGCTCCGGGCCACGATTTCATCTCTCCTAAAATGATCATAGAATTGCCGAGCTGTGCAGTGTATTTTCTTACTATGATATTCAACAGCATGATGAAATGGGGCTATTATCCTAAGATGGAGGAAATCAGTCATCACAATGATCCATAAAGCCGGAAAAGACAAGTCCAAGCCATCATCATATAGACCTATCAGCCTACTCCTTCCTATCAAAGATATTTGAAAAGCTGCTCCTGAATCGTATCAAACAACACCTACACATCAACGGTGCCATCCCGACTCACCAATTTGGATTTCGCGAAAAACACGGAACCATTGAACAAGTAAACCGTATAACCTCTGAGATACGAAATGCATTTGAAAGACGGGAGTATTGCTCCGCTGTTTTTCTGGATGTCGCACAGGCTTTCGACCGCGTTTGGTTAGATGGCTTAATCCACAAAATCAAAATATTACTTCCACAGAACATCCATGGAATAATGGAGTCATACCTACAGCAAAGAAGTTTCGCAGTACGATGCAAAGATTTCCTCTCTGAATATCATCCAATTGAAGCTGGTGTACCGCAAGGCAGCGTGCTTGGACCGACACTGTATATCATATTCACAGCAGATCTACCGACAAACAGCCTAACAACAACTTCGACATTTGCTGATGATACTGCCATATTAAGTCGCTCCAAGTGCCCAAGAAGGGCCACGGATCACTTATCATCTCATCTCGTGGCCTTAGAAAAATGGCTAGCAGACTGGCGGATACATGTAAACGAGCAAAAGTGCAAGCATGTCACCTTCACGTTAAACAGACAAACTTGCCCTCCATTATGTCTGAACAATATCAACATTCCACAAACCACCGAAGTAACATACCTTGGTGTTCATCTGGATAGAAGGCTTACTTGGCGTAAGCACATCGAAGCGAAGAGAAATCTACTTAAATTTAAAGCTAGTAATCTACATTGGCTAATAAACACCCGTTCACCACTAAAACTGGAGTACAAAGTACTTTTGTACAATGCAGTTCTCAAACCTATCTGGACATACGGCTCCGACTATGGGGAAATGCTTGCGTTAGTAATTTAGAAATAATCCAGAGAGCTCAATCGAAGATACTAAGAACTATTACTGGGGCACCATGGTACGTACGGAATGAACATATCCATAAAGACTTAAATGTAGGATCAGTTAAAGATGAAATTGCCAAAGTGAAAGCAAAGTACCAGGCCAAGCTTCAAGCCCATCCTAATAGACTTGCGCAGTCTTTAACTTGGCACACTAGCCATACACGACTCCGGCGAAGAGACCTTCCCACCCAGCAATAATACTTAGCTAGGGACGTACTCTAAGTAATTAAGTGTAAATAATTAAATAAATATATTAGGCTAAGATTTGTATACTTGTCGTAAGTCTCTAATAGGGAAGATTCGATAAATAAAATCCCGTAATAAAAAAAAAAAAAAGTTAACTAACAACTTAGCTAGAACAGTAGTTGTTTTGTTTCGTACAAATTATCAAAGCTATTTACTAACATATTTTTTATTTCTTTTGAGTATTATGAATACTCCACTGAGCTTTACCACCACCATCCCACCTGTTCAGGCATCAAGAGAAATGGAGTCGCTGCAAACGGAGGTTGCTGTGCTGAAGGGGGAGGTGAAAAGAATGAACACGCAGATGGGTGTTTTAATTGAGTGACACTGCAAGATGCTGGCCATTCTCAAAAAGGTGGGGGAGAATGAAGTCCACAAAGAATATGCATCGCTGTTCCCCGTGACTTTGTTGCATAAACTCAAAGAGGTCAATGATTTAATTCTGGGGAATGAGCGGAAATTTGTAAGTAAATTTTAACTGTCAGCTCTCAAAAGTAAAACGATTTAAAATCTACATCGTTTTCACTTTTTGAAGTTGAATTCCATTCGTTTTTATTCCAATAAGCAAATATTTTAATTATTTATCTTTTATTTTATTTTAGATCACGCTGTTTAGAACGATGCTGGCAGACGGGCCAATTAAAGGCTTTACACGAATTTTGTCATCAGCTTTAATAATGGACTTAAATTATTCCGGCACGAAAAACAAGCACGGGTTCGTGTCGTATATGAACATTACAGCGGCCTTATATGGTGAGCTTTATACAAATGTATTAAATAAAAGATTCAATCAAAATAATCTAATAAACATTACCATTTATTATTGCAGAATCACAAAAAAAGCCAGGGTACACTTTCCCCGACTATGTACGGGATATAAGAACGGCATTTTCAAAGGAGAAGAACCGAATTTACAAAGCGACCAGCATGGCAAGGAAGAATGTAGGCACCGAAATGGACGGCGCCAACAACATCGACATCGACGACAACCAAAAAATGGATTTCATTATAGACGAAGAAGGGAATCTGATTAGTTAAATTTTGTTATTTAATTTTATTTTTTATTATTAGTTGTTATTCTTTTATTTTATTTTATTTCATTTCTTTTTTTCTTTTTTTCCTTATATTTTTTCGTTTTTTTTACTTTTATTATTGAAATTTAAGAAATTTAAAATATTAAATGAATCAAATTGACAATTTATAGTTTTTGTATGGATGGGTTCATTTTGCGTTATTTTAGAACGCTCTTTCATGCATGCTCAATTAATGGTTCTTCATGCATGCCAAGGTAATTGTTACCGAACGATTCTTAATAGGTTCTTATGGAACGTTCTTTTATGCATGCTGCATACCTTCTCACGGAACTGTTTTTGATACATGCCAGGGATGGGATAAGGAATGATTGCATTGGAGCAGATCCAGAACGGTTCTTACTACGTTCCTATGGAACGGTTCTCGATGCATGCAAAATATGTGTTGTGTAATGCTTCTTTCGGAAAGTACAACTGGAAGCGAAACCCGAGTGTTTCACGAAGTTAAAATTACAACAACCACCAGTTCCCAATGCGTTCTAAAGGAACGGTTCCTACCTACTTCCAAATGTACCGGTGCTGGCGTGTTTCGCCCTGTGTAATTTGGAAACCAAAACGTCATGTATAATATGTATAAATCACTGGTTCTTGCATGAAAAAGAACCGCTCTAGAAGTGCTTCTTTGAAGGTATAAAGCAGAGGCCGGCAGCGTCGTATGCACTGTGCATAGGAAACAATTTCGGGCAGCGCAGTCGGCACACGTACAGCGTAAAGACTTCGTGTGGTTTCGTTATTCTGCCTGATGACGTAGCGGCAGAGAAAATTCTGCTCTGCTGACGTCGCGGCAGAGAAACATGCTTCGGGCTATGCACAAACGGCTTCATATTCTGCTCGCTTGCCTCAGCGGCAGAGAAGCATTCGTGTGCCCCATGATGCAATTATATAAGGTAGTCTCGTCGGCTGCCGAATCGTTCGGGTTTGAGGACCTTAACGTTCAGTGCGCGCTCGCTTGTTGTAGAAAAAGGTTGGGTACGGACAAATTTTTTGCGGAAACCTTAACCCTTGTGAAAAAAATGACATATTGCCGCGTTTGCCGCAAGCACGTGCTCGGTGTGAAATTGATAAAGGCACCAAAATGTGTTGTGAGAAGAGAATTGTGGGAGAAATCTCTAGGCTGCAGCCTGGGAGAGAACTCCAAAATTTGCGACACGCATTTTAAAGCTTCGGAGTGGAAGTCAGCTCCAAAAAAAGGCCAAGTCTTTAAAAGAAGGCGCCTGAATGACGATGCTGTTCCGGAAAGAGACCCAGAGCCTGAACCAAATATTTTAAAATTAGGCTACGCCGATTCGAGCACGCAAACAGAGTAAGCTAACCGTGTTTAAATAAATAAAACAATAATTTACTTGTAATGTAGGGAAAAATTGATAAATCGTAACATAATTATGGAGAACGAAAGCCTGAGAAAACAACTTCGCCTTATGGAGAAGGAGATGCTATCTTTACGCCAGCAACTTGGAGAGTACGAGGAATTACACAAATCTTTTCACCGAGACGCAAATAAGTATTTTGAAGTGGAGGGCTTCATGCAACAACTTCTGCTGCCCCCCGGGACCTCGTGCCTACAATCATCTATATAGAAAAGGATTTCCTTTGCCGAGTCGGGCAACATTATATAGATGGTTGGCAGATGTGAAAATTAATGCCGGTACGCTAGACGTAGTGATAGACCTCATGGAAAATGGGGAAATGTCCGAAGTGGATAAGCTCTGCGTTTTGTCCTTCGATGAAATGAAGGTTGCTGCTGCTTTCGAGTATGACAGCTCAGCGGATGTTGTGTATGAGCCGAGCAACTATGTTCAACTGGCCATAGCTCGTGGCTTGAAAAAATCTTGGAAGCAGCCAGTATACTTTGATTTCAATGCTCGAATGGACGCGAATACTTTGCTATCAATTATAAATAAGTTTTACAAAAGAGGTTATCCTGTTGTTGCCATTGTTTCTGATTTGGGCGCTGGAAATCAAAGATTATGGAGGGAGCTTGGCATATCGGAGAGTAAGTTTCTTATACAAAATTATACAAAAGAGATATTTCAAACATTTTTTTTTGTTAGCAAAGACCCGGTTTAGCCATCCAGCGGATGAACAATTGAAAATATTTGTTTTTTCGGATCCTCCCCATCTGGTAAAGTTGATCCGTAACCACTATGTCCACTCCGGATTAGTCATCAACGGAAATAGATTGACTAAGACGACAGTCCAGCAGACAATCAGCCACTGTGCTAAATCAGATGTGTCAATATTGTACAAGATTACCGATAATCACATCAATATTGGTTCGCTGGCTAAACAGAAGGTCAAACTGGCAACACAACTGTTCTCCAATACAACCGCTAGCGCCATTAGACGATGCTATGCGTTGGGTTATGAAGTAGAGAACGCATGCGAAACCGCTGATCTTTTCAAAATATTCAATGATTGGTTTGACGTTTTCAATTCGAAATTATCAACAGCAAATTCCATTGAAGCGACGCAGCCTTATGGCCAACAAATCGAAGTTCAACAAAGCATTTTGGCTAAAATGTCTGAGATTATGCGCACCGAGATAGTTGGCAAAGCTCATAAGCTTCCGTTCCAAAAAGGTATTTTAGTTAACAATGCATCCCTTCCTGGTTTGCATGGATATTTATCGGAGAAGTACGAGATTCGTTATATTTTAACAAGTCGTCTTAACCAAGATATTGTGGAGAATTTTTTTGGCGCCATGCGGTCTAAAGGACAGTTTGACCATCCGACTCCACTTCAATTTAAGTATAGGCTAAGAAAATATATAACAGAGATGACAAAATTGAAACGCTCTATTAATTAATAATTGAATTTAAAAATACTAATCGTCAAATGTTTAGCTCTATGTTTCAGCCAGAAAAGTTTTGATCGTGATTGTTTGTGATTGTTTGTAGATTTGTTCTGTGTTCTGTATTTTGTGTTTTGTTTTGTGATTTACCATGTTTTATTTTTTATTATTATCATTTTTTAATAATCTTTTTTTTATTCAGCCAAGAATACTGAATTATTGTCAAACAATCAAAATGTTGATGAAGACAATTCTGACACTTGGTTGAACCTAGACATAGCTACTCAAGCAGACCAAAGTCAACACAACAAGGAGAACGAATATGAAGATTTTGTGGTAGACATTGATAACAACATAGCACCAGAAACTGAGCTAGACGAGCTAACGGAGGATGCCATTGAGTACCTGCGGCTAGTTTCAACTGTCCATGGGCAATCGACATTTACCTACGTAGATGAGGTCTCGCATGGTGGACTCATAAAACCTTCTGCACAGTTCAAAAATGAACTGAAAGAGCTGGAAATAATATTTTTAAACATTATAAAATAACATTTTAACATAACAAAAAACGTTAAGGAAAAATTGATAATGGCTTCCGAAAATGTTAATATTAATTTAGATAAAAAAAAGTTTTATTTTAAGATAAGAATTTATTTTAGAATTAAGAGTCTCAACAAAAAAATATCTATTCAAAAACAAAAACAGCGCTTAATTTCAAATTCAAAACTATTAAAAATCAAATTATAAAAAACACATCAACTCCTTTTATTATAACCGGCAACTTTAAACCCCATGGACCATCAGAGGGTTAATCCACAAGCTCTATTGTTGTTTCACTCACACTTATTGCGCTGAGCCACTAACCATACAGTATATAGATGTGCCAGTTCATACAACGAAAGGGGCGCAGCTGAGCTTGCAGCGAACGTTCCCAGATCTTCGGCTTTGGGAATGGCCGCGTTCGGCTCTGGGAATGGCCGCGTTCGGCTCATGACGTCACACGAGCCGACTGGCAGCAAGCATGCATGTGTTGTGTACGTGTACACTCCAAAATATATGATTGTATGCATAGAATAATTTTTAGCTGCCGAAACCGACTTTGTTCGAGATTTCAGTTTACGTAAACGTGTGTGTGCCATGTATCCACACATACTGTGCTTGTGTGTGGGCTCTACAATTGTTTGCCGCTTGAATTGGTTTTTCGTTTTGTTTTGAGGGCTGATGTGATGTAGCGACCTATTCAGGGCCGGATCAACCCTCAACCGGGCCCTGGGCAACCATCAATCTGGGGCCCTCCTTTATTTTGTATTTTTCTCAGTGGCCATTATATTTTGTATTCATTATTTGGAGTTTTGTTTTTTCAACAAAATTTTTCTGTTATTTCTTAGGGGGCCCTAGGCAACTGCTAATCCGGCCCTGGACCTATTCCCGTCGTAAGACTTCATATTTTCTTGGTGTGTTCTGTCGCTCGACTCGACGCGGGTCGAGGAATTGACGAAGCCGAAAGCAGAGGCAAAGGCTAACCTAAAAGAGAATGGAAGAAATACCCTGCGCGTCCGTACCAAGAAGCGTAAAACGAAAATTGAACGAGCATTTGCTCCTTATGCAACATCTTGGTATTGTCACTAACTTTACAGTATATGAGGGGTGCCCAGGCCCATTGCTCCGCGAACTGTTTTGTTTTTTTAATTGCTCCTAACATAGGAAACCAATTCTTGTATCCATACACCAGGTGTACCCAAAATCAGCTTACTGCGGAGCACTCACCAGTACTCACAAACAAAAACACAAATTTCAATAAGGGAACAGTGGAAACTCGAAGAAAAGACAACAACAAAATCATAAAAAAAGTCGGGTAACACCAATCGGAGAAGAGACAAACTAAAAGAGCTAATCATGCAAAGATAGCTAAGAACTAATACTAATTAGAGGAAAGGTATGTTAGTATTAGTAATTTAAGAAGAGGAAGGTGATTAGTAGTGGATATTATATGGTAGAGTAGAGCGAATTATAATCCGAGTTTAAGACCCTAAAGTAGAAGGAACAAAGTAAAGTTTGTTTTATTTAATTTTTATTTTTTTTTATTATTCAATGATTCATTCATTTGCACCCTCTTAAGATGCTCTTTGGTGAAACTGTGAAAAGCAAAATTTTGTCCATGCTTATTGCACAATTCGCAAAAATATTTACGGCGGTCCTCGGGAGTTGAATGAATCTTTGCCTGGTAAGTCCTCAGGCGATCCGAACAGGTGAAGTTCTTGTTGCAAACTTCGCATGTTTTCGACTGCCCATGTCCATGAACAGTTGTTTCATGCTTCCTAAGCGACTCCGCTTTTTTCACCACAATTGGGCATTCATTGCAAGAAAAATTTTTTTGGCTTGAATGCTTATACATCATGTGCCTCTTCATGTTGGAAGATTGCACAAATTTAGCAGGGCAAAGTCTGGAAAAAGGTATAAATTTATAAATATAAATATTTTGAAGTTTCATATACTTACTCGCAGGCAAAATTTTTTACACCCCTGTGCGCTTTTAGGTGTGACGTCAAATGATATTTAAATTTTGTTTTAAATCCGCACAAACGATCAAATGAGCAGTGGTAGACTTTGTTGATTATTTTATAACCTGACTCTATTTCGGCTCGGCCATTTTTGCCGTACCGAAGCGAATTGTCCCAGTAATTTTTGTCTTCGGCCTTAAAAAAATGTGAGATTTCCTCTGCCAGGCGAGTGCAGTGGGGGCCGATGTCGAGTATGCGTTTATGAATCGCTACCGAATAGTTCGGTTTTTAGTCCCTTAACGTTCAGTGCGTGCTCGCTTCTTGAAGAGAAAGGTTGTGTGCGGACAACTTTTTTCGGAAGCCTTAGCCCTTGTGCACAACAAATGACGTATTGTTGTTTTTGCCGCAATCAGGTGCAAAGAACAATTTAGCATAACAAAAAATGTTAAACAAAAATTGTTAATGGCTTCCGAAACAGTTAAAATTAATTTAGATATAAAATCGTTTTATTTTAAGATTAGAATTTATTCTAGAATTAAGAGCTTTAACAAAAGAATATATATCCAAAAACAACGTTTAATTTCAAATTAAAAGTTAAATTATAAAAAAACATCAACTCTTTTTATTATAACAGACAACTTAAAACCCCATGGTCCATCTGAGGGTTAATCAACACGCTCTATTGTTGTTTCACTCACACTAACTGCGCTAAGCCCTGTGCTAAGCCAGCCGAAGCACCGAAGGTGCTGGGAGAGAAAACTCAGCTGCGACACATTCGGTGTATGAACTAGCACATGGTATGGTTAGGGCCCAAACAGTGCACAAAATATAACTTTGGCATGCTGTTATCTGCACAATTATATGATGCGAGTATGCCCAAGAGAATATGGCGCCATGGTTGAAGGCCTATTAATTGAAAGCCCAGCAGACATAGATTTCTTTCGTGGTCGGGTACAGGACTACCCCAAACTTATTAGAAATATTATAAAGGATTTTGTCAACCTTGCAGCCGGATCTGTACCTTGGCAAAATTAATCTGCTGGTGTGCGCCAATAATAAAGAATCATGGGAATGGAAGGGTAAAGAATTTAATTGTTTATTTTTATTGGGACTGCTTGCCCTGCTGCTGCTGCACCTTCCAAAATAATAAGTTTGTTATCTCCATTTCAGATGCTGTTGCTTCATCTGCTGGTAGTTTGTTCAAAAACTCATCCCAAAACGGGAAGATCGCTCTGGTCTTGGGCTTATTTTGTAAATAGTCGCCCAGTAAAACAGCGATTCTACCATCTCCCGCCGGTTCCTCCGCCTTACGTTGTTTTGTAGTCTTCGACTGCAGAAAAAGGACTGCCTCCACGTCATCGTCTGTCAGGACTCAATTCGACTCTTCCGAGCTAGCAGCCATGGAACTCTCCTCGATTATGTTCCGGAGGGGACTGGAACATGCATCTGGGCTGCATGCTGGGCTGTCCACAAACAGACTGCTGGTTGATTGGGTACTACAACAACAGGTTTTTAATGCATATAGAAAACTATGTCGGATCATAACTTACCGTTCCTCCAACGGCATAATAGGCAGAAAAGCCATTTGCTCAGCAAATTGCCAGTCAACATTTTCGTTGACTCGGGACTCGGGGCTGACCCAAGACGACACCTCCCGCGCTACCACTTTTGGCCAGCTTGCTGCGATGATATCGTAGACTGTCCCGAAAACCTGGCCATGCAATCTTGCATTCATTTGCTACAAAGAAGAATCATCATTAATTATTTTAATAACTTTAAACACACTAACATTTATCTTACCATATTTGTTTATTTGGGCAGCAACACTCTCCCAAGCACTTTTCACCGAAATGTTGTCAAAATGGCGCTTTTCAGCAGCGTTTGAAAATGCTACGCTACTCCGTAATATTTCGTTTTGCTCTCGCTACCGCTCTCACTTTGAACAGAGCCGAAGCAGAGCCATAGCCGAAAAACGAAAAAGTATTTGCTCTGCTCTGCTTGTAGTTTTTTCGCGTCATATGCTATAGCAATAGCAAGAGCAGAAAATGAAATGATGTGCTGTGCGTAGCCGGAGCGGTAGCTGAAACCTGAGAGCGAGATGAGAGTTGATGTCTTTTTGTTTTTGCTACCATTCTGCGATCGTCGTTTTCATCGCTGCTTCGTAATCCACCGTTATTTTAGGCTTTTCGCTTGCAAAAATGCGTTTTGGTAAATTTATGTTCGCAAATATGTTCGCACTTTCAAGTATTGATTGAATGAGCAAACATCCGGGGGGCGGGGGGCGGGGGGCCTGGCACCAAAGAAGAAAACTTTCAACACGTTTAAATATTTCGATGAGAATGATGACGACTCCGTTAAATGCAAAAAATGTTTTCGAGTATTGAACGAGAAGGAACGTGTGAGTCGCTTCTGGGGACGTGATTCTACTGCGATGTTTTATAGATGAAATAACATTTTCTGATTTCGATTCAGTCTTGGATTCTTGGTACTCTGAACCAGAATCCTCAAAAGGGTCGCCTGCAAACTCGATAAGATATTTATATAAATTGCTGTTTTGCTGTACTGATGATTTTAAAAATACTTATATTAAAATATTAATAACCAAGTAGTATTAAATGATATTGCCGTATTCTCCAAAAAAACGCGGTGTCTTCAAACAGTAACTTGGTTTCAGTTGGTGAATTGGTATTTTTCTCCGTGGCTTCACTCCGGATCCTAAACAATTGCCGTTTTATTTTCGGATATGCAACTGAAGGTGAAGCCTCCCCAGTTTTTCGGCATTCTTCGTAAAAGATATCGCAAACTCCCTTTCTTTTCAAGTTTTTTTCTTTCACATTGGCCTTTCACATTATTTATTAATTCAAGCTCTTTAATTAATTCTGTTGCAGCAGCGTGGCTGTGGTTGTTCTCAATTCCAGTTGAGTGCACAAGCCAGTATTTGACAAAGCCACGGAGACACTACAGTCTTCTACATAACAAACATAACGCGTACTAGTTTTTAATGCACTCTTAATTTTAAATAATTGTTGTTGGGTTGTGAGAAGCAACAATTTCGAATTTTTTTCGAAAGCCAGCAACAATTTTATATTCATAAGGAACGACAGCTTCCATTTCGCGTGCACTTTGTTTACAGATCAGTGATAAACTAACTCTTCCAAGCTCGTCATTGTGCCGAAAACTTGAAAAATGCTTAGAGAGATCAAATAATGAACGGTATTTTTCTGTAATCTCATTGATTCTTGATGCACTTTACAAGTTTTTAAAATTTGAGGGCGTTATGACACTATTGAAAGTGTCATAACGCCCGCGGGCGCTTTGACACTTTGAGAGTGGGCGCTATGACACTTTCAATAGTGTCATAACGCCCCCACTATTTTACCTTGTATTTGAAATGATTCACTGTCGGTTTCATTTTCCGCTTCAGGATCATTACATTGATTACACTACTCGACACGATTTTTCCTCAAGGAACAAAACGAACTTTTTCTTAAAGATTTGGGGCTTAGAAATGGTTTGATATTTTTTTTTTTCTATGGCAGAACTTTTTTTTTTAAGAATTTTTGAAAACTGGTATTTTTTTTAAGCTTTTTTCAGAGGTAGCGCTTGTTTTTTCACATAACTCTAGTATCTTACGTCTGTTTGTAAAGAACAGGCTATTTTGAAAAGATAATTAAAACCGCTAGAAGTTAAGTCCAAACACTTTGTGATTTCAGTTTACCGTCTTGGAAATATAAAGCATTGAAATGCAAAAATGATGATTTTTGTGTGGTATTTTTTACGAAATTTTGACTTTAAAAACTCGGGAAAAGTCGAAAAAAAATTATATCCTGTGTCCTTTATTTTTTTGTGTATAGGTGCATTAATTTGACGTCGTTTAAATCTCATTAAAATCTATGGAGAGACTTTGGAGCTAAAATTCGTTAACCAAACCTAAAAACTGAAAAAATTTATAAAAAATACCTTTTGGAAGGTTGCGGGCCCAACAGCCAATTGATAATTATCAGCTGTGAATAAAAGAAATAGTTTTAAGTATACTTAGTTAATATAAGTGGCAGTACACGTATGGGTTAAACTCAAATCTATTTATTCATACAACTATAAATCAAACATGCGATCATTTGAAAAGTTAAATCTAGGTCATCAAATGTTTATAGGATTCTGGTAAGACAAACACGGTAAGACAAAACACATTTGGAAAAGACGATACGCCCCTTTCCATTGAAAGGGGGAGACACAAACCTTCACTTTGTTGCTAAGGTTCTACCTCACTTTCAATATTAATAGCAGCCATGAGCATTTGAGAAACTTCAGTAATTTCGGCAACTGTAGCAGGGACACGGTATATTTCCTTGTGTATATCTTTATGATGATCCATAAAGTTCGCCAAACGGTCTATTTGTACGTCTACGTTCAGCATTGAGGTATACGTTGCTAGATGCTTTCGAAGCATTGTGTCTCTCAAAGCGTTTGGACAAACTGCACCGCATTCATCAGAAAATTTTTTTAAAATTGGGCACGCCCGAATATATTTTATTTAGCCAAGTTACCAGTAAGTGGCACACTGAATATGTTTGTACTTTTTACACCAGCGTGCGATATATTAAAATAGTGTCAATGCAGAATTTATCAAACGGTGTCAAAAGGACAGGCACCGTTCTATTTAATATTCCACGAATGGTGATTCGGGAATATTTTTTTGCAATTTGTTGATAGTTTTTTTTAAATATCCGCGTCCATGTTCTCAGCTGCTTCATGGGATGTTTTGTAGTTTTCAATCGTTACCCTTTCTATTTCACCAGCACGACGGCGATTAAAAATTTGAAGACTGACTAAAGTACTTTGGACCAAGGAACACCACTTCGCCAAATCGAATTTAACTTTAAAAACTGCTAAAGCTTCTTCGGATATTTTATTGAAATGATCGAAAAGTTTCTTAATTTTGGTCGACCGTTTTTTTTTCGTCTGGTCTTCAATCGCCTTTTTATTGATGTCGATGTGAACCTCCATTTCCCAAAGTGCTAAAAATCCGAAACAATTAGTCTCTTTTCCATATCAAGGTTTTTTATACAAAAAGAACGAAATATTTTTGCGCATTTCTTTATTAAAGACGTTTAGTTAGTCACCACCGACGGCGTTCCGAAGAACATGAGTTCATTATCCCACTTAGCCACATTACGGATGCATTTAACAATGATGTCGTGATATTTGGGGGTCCTTACTCCTTAAGCTCATTTACTTCATTTTTTGATTGGCTTTTAATATCAAGTAACAGCCGACCAAGTAAACGTATATTGCGCGTATCATATCATGTTGTAGCTCTGAATGTTTCATGCATTCGGAATTTGCAAATAAAACAATTAAATGGTCGTACTTTATGGTTCTCGTCACCAAACCGTCTCTTAGCACTGGCATAACTTTCTTGCGCAGAATGTCATTTGCTGCTTCGTGCATAAATCCAGTCATAACGCGGCCATCCCTTAATATATTACGGGCGGTTTTTAGATTACAGTTTTTGGCGTGACAGCGAATGGTAGACTTTGGAAAAATCCGCGACATGATTTGCAGCATACCATATCTTCGGCAGTGTTTCCCGAATTAGCCCTTTTTTGACGAGTTAATATAAAAGTGCCACTGTTGAATGCTTGCTCTGTGTTATGCAGATAGTCACCAGCTTTTCGGATTTTTTGATCAATTTTTTTCTTTCTGCGTGAAGCTTTGGAAAAAGCAACATTTGTTTAACCTCCTTTTCATTTTTATGCATTACTTGCAGATGTCTTGCAAATTTTGTTTGAAGCTTTTTACAATACATACAGAAATGTTGCTTGCTCTTTCTTTGTTGAGAAATGGGAATTGATAATTTTCTTATATCATAAAAAGGGGTCTCAGTAGATAACGATATTGACAAATCATTTGTACTATTAAAGCTTAAATTACTGGGCTCGAACAGCGAGACAAGAGTCATTTGACCGTACCGTCGAATCTATATACAGTGGATAACATTAATATTCGGTTTTTTTTTTCAACTTCGAACGCGAATAAAATGTATAAAACTAACAAAAAACAAAAATTGAAAAATGGTATATTAAAGCTTGTAATATTACCTTTTCATAGAGGTACATATATTAGGGTTTTATTTCAAATTAATAGCAAAAACATACAAAAACAAAAAAAAAACTCAAAATTTGCATTACTTTAATATTCGGTATTATCTTATATAATTAAAAAAAACCTATTTTATCTAGAAAAAAAACGTACTTTAATATTTGGTATGATACCCATTATTTTTTATGGTATCGGCAAGACATTTGGCATATTTTTTTTTAATTTTTGTCGTATACTCATGGCCAATTTTAGCCCACTCTTCCTGAAGCCGTTCCTTTAAGGCGGATATGGACGATATTGGCGTTTTGTGCACACGCCAGTCCAACTCACTCCACAAATTCTCAATAGGATTGAGATCAGGCGATTGGGGCGGCGTTTCCAACACTTTTGGTCAGCTATAACGTAACCAATTCCTGACTTTATGCGCCTTATGTTTCGGGTCATTGTCCTGATAGAGCTTGAATGTGTTGCCAATACCCATTTTCTCTGCCGACTGCTTCAAATTTTCTCTCAAAATTTTGAGGTACTGGTCTTGGTTCATTATGCCATCAATGAATACAAGATTGCCAACACCTTTTGTGGAAATGCAGCTCCAAATCATCACACTTCCCCCGTTTCACTGTTTCACAGTTGGCTTTAGGTGTTTCTTCTGCAGCTCAGTATTTGGTTTTCGCCAAACCATGGTCTTGCCGTCACTGCCGAAAAGGTTGAATTTACTTTCGTATAAGAATTTGAACGAAATAACTATGTACGCATAATTATACGGAGGCGACGGAACTCGCGCGATATTTCAATGTAGGCCGGCACTGGTACATATATGTTTATACCCGCAACGAATTTTAACGAAATAACTACCCTATATTAATATCATCACTAAATTCCCGGCATTTTATTTGTAATTTTTTCAACTGAAAATTTTTTTTTATTTCAATCAATGTTCAATATACATTTAATGAAATATACATATGTACGTGCGGGAAGAATTAATTATTTTAGCTTCAAAACAACCGCTTTTGAATTTATCCAAACATTTTGCATTATTTATATTTTTAATTTTTTTTTTCATTAACTACATAAAACTTTTGGCACTTTATTAAAAAATACATTTTTAAGGATCAATCGCTGCTCTGTGAAGTTAAGCTTTCGTTGCATTGTGTGAATTAGCGTCGGCTCAAATAATGTTGGTATTATTATTTTCCAGCATCGATAAAATAATCATAAACTCGATATTTTATTATGATTAGACATAGTCGCGACATTTCCAAACATTTGGGGATTCGAAAATCATTTGAAAAGTTAAATCTAGGTCATCAAATGTTTATAGGATTCTGGTAAGACAAACACGGTAAGACAAAACACATTTGGAAAAGACGATACGCCCCTTTCCATTGAAAGGGGGAGACACAAACCTTCACTTTGTTGCTAAGGTTCTACCTCACTTTCAATATTAATAGCAGCCATGAGCATTTGAGAAACTTCAGTAATTTCGGCAACTGTAGCAGGGACACGGTATATTTCCTTGTGTATATCTTTATGATGATCCATAAAGTTCGCCAAACGGTCTATTTGTACGTCTACGTTCAGCATTGAGGTATACGTTGCTAGATGCTTTCGAAGCATTGTGTCTCTCAAAGCGTTTGGACAAACTGCACCGCATTCATCAGAAAATTTTTTTAAAATTGGGCACGCCCGAATATATTATTTAGCCAAGTTACCAGTATGTGGCACACTGAATATGTTTGTACTTTTTACACCAGCGTCCTTGCGATATATTAAAATAGTGTCAATGCAGAATTTATCAAACGGTGTCAAAAGGACAGGCACCGTTCTATTTAATATTCCACGAATGGTGATTCGGGAATATTTTTTTGCAATTTGTTGATAGTTTTTTTTAAATATCCGCGTCCATGTTCTCAGCTGCTTCATGGGATGTTTTGTAGTTTTCAATCGTTACCCTTTCTATTTCACCAGCACGACGGCGATTAAAAATTTGAAGACTGACTAAAGTACTTTGGACCAAGGAACACCACTTCGCCAAATCGAATTTAACTTTAAAAACTGCTAAAGCTTCTTCGGATATTTTATTGAAATGATCGAAAAGTTTCTTAATTTTGGTCGACCGTTTTTTTTCGTCTGGTCTTCAATCGCCTTTTTATTGATGTCGATGTGAACCTCCATTTCCCAAAGTGCTAAAAATCCGAAACAATTAGTCTCTTTTCCATATCAAGGTTTTTTATACAAAAAGAACGAAATATTTTTGCGCATTTCTTTATTAAAGACGTTTAGTTAGTCACCACCGACGGCGTTCCGAAGAACATGAGTTCATTATCCCACTTAGCCACATTACGGATGCATTTAACAATGATGTCGTGATATTTGGGGGTCCTTACTTCCTTAAGCTCATTTACTTCATTTTTTGATTGGCTTTTAATATCAAGTAACAGCCGACCAAGTAAACGTATATTGCGCGTATCATATCATGTTGTAGCTCTGAATGTTTCATGCATTCGGAATTTGCAAATAAAACAATTAAATGGTCGTACTTTATGGTTCTCGTCACCAAACCGTCTCTTAGCACTGGCATAACTTTCTTGCGCAGAATGTCATTTGCTGCTTCGTGCATAAATCCAGTCATAACGCGGCCATCCCTTAATATATTACGGGCGGTTTTTAGATTACAGTTTTTGGCGTGACAGCGAATGGTAGACTTTGGAAAAATCCGCGACATGATTTGCAGCATACCATATCTTCGGCAGTGTTTCCCGAATTAGCCCTTTTTTGACGAGTTAATATAAAAGTGCCACTGTTGAATGCTTGCTCTGTGTTATGCAGATAGTCACCAGCTTTTCGGATTTTTTGATCAATTTTTTTCTTCTGCGTGAAGCTTTGGAAAAAGCAACATTTGTTTAACCTCCTTTTCATTTTTATGCATTACTTGCAGATGTCTTGCAAATTTTGTTTGAAGCTTTTTACAATACATACAGAAATGTTGCTTGCTCTTTCTTTGTTGAGAAATGGGAATTGATAATTTTCTTATATCATAAACAGGGGTCTCAGTAGATAACGATATTGACAAATCATTTGTACTATTAAAGCTTAAATTACTGGGCTCGAACAGCGAGACAAGAGTCATTTGACCGTACCGTCGAATCTATATACAGTGGATAACATTAATATTGGTTTTTTTTTTCACTTCAACGCATAAGTATAAAACTAACAAAAAACAAAATTGAAAAATGGTATATTAAGCTTGTAATATTACCTTTTCATAGAGGTACATATATTAGGGTTTTATTTCAAATTAATAGCAAAAACATACAAAAACAAAAAAAAACTCAAAATTTGCATTACTTTAATATTCGGTATTATCTTATATAATTAAAAAAAACCTATTTTATCTAGAAAAAAAAACGTACTTTAATATTTGGTATGATACCCATTATTTTTTATGGTATCGGCAAGACATTTGGCATATTTTTTTTTAATTTTTGTCGTATACTCATGGCCAATTTTAGCCCACCTCCTGAAGCCGTTCCTTTAAGGCGGATATGGACGATATTGGCGTTTTGTGCACACGCCGGTCCAACTCACTCCACAAATTCTCAATAGGATTGAGATCAGGCGATTGGGGCGGCGTTTCCAACACTTTTGGTCAGCTATAACGTAACCAATTCCTGACTTTATGCGCCTTATGTTTCGGGTCATTGTCCTGATAGAGCTTGAATGTGTTGCCAATACCCATTTTCTCTGCCGACTGCTTCAAATTTTCTCTCAAAATTTTGAGGTACTGGTCTTGGTTCATTATGCCATCAATGAATACAAGATTGCCAACACCTTTTGTGGAAATGCAGCTCCAAATCATCACACTTCCCCCGTTTCACTGTTTCACAGTTGGCTTTAGGTGTTTCTTCTGCAGCTCAGTATTTGGTTTTCGCCAAACCATGGTCTTGCCGTCACTGCCGAAAAGGTTGAATTTACTTTCGTATAAGAATTTGAACGAAATAACTATGTACGCATAATTATACGGAGGCAGACGAGAAACTCGCGCGATATTTCAAATTGTAGGGCCGGTCACTGTGTACATATATGTTTATACCCGCAGACAAGAAATTTTAACGAAATAACTATGCACACATATATTAATATCATCATTAAATTCCCGGCATTTTATTTGTAAAGTTTTTTCGATATCTGAAAATTTTTTTTTTTAATTTCAATCAATGTTCAATATACATTTTAATGAAATATACATATGTACGTGCGGGAAGAATTAATTATTTTAGCTTCAAAACAACCGCTTTTGAATTTATCCAAACATTTTGCATTATTTATATTTTTAATTTTTTTTTTCATTAACTACATAAAACTTTTGGCACTTTATTAAAAAATACATTTTTAAGGATCAATCGCTGCTCTGTGAAGTTAAGCTTTCGTTGCATTGTGTGAATTAGCGTCGGCTCAAATAATGTTGGTATTATTATTTTCCAGCATCGATAAAATAATCATAAACTCGATATTTTATTATGATTAGACATAGTCGCGACATTTCCAAACATTTGGGGATTCGAAAATTTTCACGGAACTATTATTTTTGTTCAAGGTGTAGTTTTTTTTAAAGAATTGTAACGACAAAGTGTGGCACTAAGGGATTGATCAAACGGCTGCACCCTAGCCGTTTATCCATAGATTTTTACAAGCGATACCCTAAACGACGCCTTATTAATGTAAATATCTAAAACCAAAAATTCAGCCTAAGAAATAATTTTTTTTCTACTTTCCTGAGTTTTCAAAGTCAAAATTTCGGAAAAATATACCGGAAGATATTATCAAATTTGAATTTGAAAGCTTAATATTTTCCAGATTTTGGCTTCAGCTAAAAGAAAAATGAATGTGTGTAGCGCAGAGAAGGAAACGTTTCGACCCCATAAAGTATATACTCTTGATGAGCATCAAGGGGCCGCCGCCAAAGCTGTGGGAATTGCCAAAACTGCCGCTTCAAGGGCTACCCGGCAGCGCGTTCCATGTTGTCAGCGGCATGCCCGATTGCAGCGGTATTGGCGAGGGTGCAAGCTGGACATTAAATGTTTAGCTTCATCCAAGCTAATTGTGGCCGTGGCCGAGCGGTGGTGGATCGGACCATCATGCGCAACTCTGGCCATCTGTTCGCACTGGTCCAGGGAGGCGGATTACTCCTTCGGGAATCACCTTCCGAACCGCCCCTTTCGTGAACCCGAAAGCTGCCATCATCGTCGATGAACCGGAAGCCATCTGCACGCCAATAGACCCCCTTACCACCGAACATGGAGTATGCGTCAGAGTGCAAGGAAGATTTGGCTCAATCATCCTATGCTCCGTATACTGCCAATTCAACACCGACTTGGAGCCGTACCTCAGGTACCTAGATGCGGTTGCTGCTGGCCAGCCGCACTCCCGTCATCTTTGGGCTCGACGCGAACGCAGTATCCCCAGCGTGGTTTAGCAAACTCTCCGAGCATGCTCGGGGGCAAGCTAACTATGCACGGGGTGAGCTGCGTCTGAGTGGATTACCGAAACCGAGCCGGCGTGCTCAACGAGGCCAGTCGGGTGTTTACATTCGATAACCGCAAGCCCACAGCGACACGATGTAACAATCGCCAATCTCGGCCACAAGGAAGTGAGGGAATGGGATACCATGATCCGACCGACAAGTTAGACATTGCTCCTGTGCCGTCCTGGAAGCTTTCCAATGCGCGCTGGCGATTGTTCGAGGAAGAGGTGGTAAGGAGACATCCGAATTGCGGAGGGCCGACATCGCCGTTGGACAACCAAGTGGCTGCACTGCGCTTGTAGTGCACAGTGTGTGGGACAGAGTTGGGACGCAGCACGCCCAGAGCGCGAGGAAAGTAGTTGGTGGACTGCGAGCTCTTAGGGTGAGGGAAACTAAGGCGGCGGCTACAGGACGCTCGTCGGCACGAGTCCGACGCAGCAGAGCAACTTGTCTCGCCACTCCTTGGGATACAAGAAGCTCATCCTGAGGACGAAGGAGGACAACTGGCGACGCTTCGTGGGAGACAACAGAGATGATCCATGGGGCACGTCTACAAGATTTGCCGAGGACGCAAAAAGTGCAGGAATTGATGCCTTCGGAGGATGGTGGGGGTGGTTGCTACTTGTCCCCCGCAACTTTTTCCCTGTTGCGGAGTTGAATGCGCACATTGCCATCACGTCCGAAGCTCCACCGGCCCTCGTGGTTTCCGAGGTTGATGCTTGCGTCGCCAGGTTGAAGAGCAGACGCTCTCCCGGCAGGGGATCAAAGGTGCCATTTGCAGGCATTGTGGCGTGCCATCCTCAGCAAGACACGTTGTATCCCCTGCCTGGAGCAAGATTCGAAGGGTGGTTCCACTTGAAAGGACAGGACGGATCCTGCTTCATATCGGGGTTTTGTTGCCAGTGCTGGGCAAAGTCTTGAGGGAATCATGGTGAATCGTCTGAGGGACACCATACCGGATGGCTCCGATGGCAATTTGGATTTCGCCAAGGACGCTGTGTGGAGGATGCTTGGAAGCACGTCGTGAGCACTGTTTCGGCCAGCCGGTGCTCGAGTCTCGTGGATTTAAGGGAGCCTTCGACAGTCAGTGGGATGACTGATCGTCTCCTCGAGCTGGGCTGCCGTGAAGCAGGCTTGTGGCGAAGCTTCTTCTCGCAGATGCGAGCATCGTCAGCAGGCATGGAGTAGCCACTGTTCCGGTAGAGTGTGATGAACGTCCATCAACATCTTGATGATGGGTTCCAGCGCTTGGAGCCACTTGGAGCGCTCAGCGCGTATGCGACGACCTGCCCTCCTCATCGAGGAAACGCCCGTTCAGAGCTCGAGCGAAAGGGAGGAACTAATGTCCATCGTAGGCGCTTGGGAGTTGAAGTCGGCGTTGCCGTTTCAACTAGCAACAGTGCTGCTCAAGGGCATACTTGACGCGGCACCCCTTGGTACCTTGCTGGAGAGCACCTGCCATATAAGCGCGAATATCGGTACCTTGGCATCACAGTCGGTGAGCGGTTGAGTTTTCTCCCGCACATCACGGGCTTGCGTGATAGGCTGACTGGAGTCGTAGGGGCATGTCTCGCGTATGCGGGTCGACTGGGGTCCCCGCGCAAAGCGGACAATATATGCCGGACTATGGTGCCCTGTGCACTATTTGGTGCCTCGGTTTGGTCTGTCGTGACGACGACGCAAGTGGTTGCCAGGAGGCACCTGCTTGCGTGCCAAAGGGCTATCTTGATTGGATGCCTACCGGTATGCCGAACAGTGCACCGTGGCACTGCAAGTGCTGGACCCCCCCGTTTGATCTGGTCGCCAGACGCCTGGCAATCGATTCAAACTCAAGCGTGACTACCCGCTGGAGGAGAGCGATTGGCTATACGGCTTTGGCAAATCTTAGCTGGAAGCAGAAGATGGCGCGACTGGGGGAATGCCTGCTGAGCGAGTGGCAGCGCAGATGGGACGATGGTGACTCCCAGGTCGGGTGACGCACCGCTTCATCCCGAACGCAGCTTCGTCTACAGCGAGCCAAGGTTTGGCTTCACGCTGCGCGCTGGAATCCTGCTGACTGGCCATGGATCGCCAACGCATTCTGCATGAGAGAAGCCGAAGCGACACGCCTGCATGTCTACGGCGCAGAGCGCGCGGATTGGCAACACGTTCTATGTGTTTGTCCGCTCTATGCATTTGCGAGACCTGATGGACTAGGAGTGCAGCACACGGATGGCGAATGGATCTTCTCGGAAGTGGTGGCTTCGCAGGAAAGAATGCAGTTGCTGGACAGATACGCTGGCGACGCGTTCTCCAGACGGCAACAACTGATGGACCCAATGGCGACAGACGACCAAAGAACCAACCTAAAGACCCCTTGGCGTCCAGTCGGGGCTAAAAGGGGAGGGTCCACTGAGCCCTAAAGATCGGTACCACGGGTTGTTCAGCGGTCCAAGGCTGTTCATTGAGGTAGGCCCCCTAGTGGGAGCATCGTGGTGGCTGTGGTAGGCTGAATTTTACGCGGCAAGAGCCGCTAGGCTCCACCGTGGAGTTGCGATGGGCCGAGACCCATAGATCGGAAGAGGTGATAGATACACTTCGCTCCTCACCAAGGGGGAAAGTATGCCCGACTAGTATACTTCAATTGGTACCAGGTGGGTGGCTATGTATTTGCTATAGCTTCTTATCCTGGGGCGTAAATTGGCGCATGTACCAGATTTACCGTGACATGTGCATTGCACTCAGCACATTAAACACCGTGGTTGAAATCCCTTCCTGTGGAACCGCCACGTTAAATAAAGCTGAGAGATCAGATTGCCTGGATCTCAGAGACTATAAGAGTTAGGGTAACAAAATTTGCTTTCCAGACTCGTGTGATATCACACTGCTACAAGTGTATTTCAAAATTTCGCCCCAGATGGCATTATTGCCAGAATGAAGAAATTCATTTTCTGTTGGTTCCCCCTCCTTCTTCAGCACTGCTGACGCTTCTGATTCTCTTTCTCGCTCGCACACTCTGCCGCGTTCAGTGCGCGAGCAACCCCTAGCGGAGGAGATGTAGAATCTAAATGGTACATGTAGAATATACATGTTAGATGGAGAATATACATAGTATATGTAGATGTAGATAACAGATGTAGCAAAAAAATGTAAGATGTAAAATTTTTTTTTAAATTCTAAAATTCTAAAAAATCATTTGTTCAAAAATGTAAATACTGACTGAGTACGGGTATAAGTAGAATCGCGTCCCCAGAAGCGACTCACACGTTCCTTCTCGTTTTTTGTCAAATTTTGGTCCAGCCTAATGTACACTACTGGTCAAAATAATAAGTACAGAGGTATCTTGCTAGTTTGTTATTAAATATTTCTTATTTTTTTGAAATCATGGCTGCCAACTGTTTATATTTTGAAAGGTTACAGTGTTGCAAAGCATTTAAGGTCAAAATGAAAGTGGGGAACCCCACCTATTCAATTCTAAGCTCCAATTTGAGCTGGATGGGCATTTTTGGTGTGGTCAAAATAATAAGTACACTTGTGAAATTTATAATTTTTTAAGGATTATATCAGGATTTGGACAAAGGTTTGTTGTTTTTTATTGACTCCTCGCATTTTTAAGTACATGACGCTAAAAAAAATTCCAAAAGTCTTGGACGATCGGTTTGTTTTGTTCAGAATGCCTTAAAACCAAAAGTGCTAACTGAAAATCGAGGACGGAAGAAAAAATCTTCACCAACAACGGACAGCCGCATCGTATTTCTTGCAAAAAAGGATATGCGTTCATGTCTTCCAAGGCCATTTCCGGAGAAATTGGAAATGTAATATCATCTCGGACAGTTCGTCGCAGACTACAATATGCAGACTTACCAGGACGTATAGCCCGAAAAGTTCCCTTGCTCCGAGGAAAAAATTTTCAGACGAGGAAATAATTTGCCGAAAATCATTTGGCATGGACTGGGCCAGATGGGTCTAAAAAGTGGAATAACATATTATGGAGCGACGAATCAAAAATAAATCTTTTTGGTAATTACTCCAGAAGATATGTACGACGACCCAAAGGCAAAGAATTCGACGTCCGGTACACAAAACAAATGGTTAAGCACGGAGGCGGTTGCATAATGGTCTGGGGCTGTTTTTCTTGGCATGCCGTTGGGCCGATACATCGCATAACTGATACTATGACCAAATTTGGATATAAAAACATGTTGACTGACATTATGCATCCATATGCTGAGGAAAACATGCCCTTAAGATGGGTCTTTCAACAGGACAACGACCCGAAACACACCTCAAAGCTGGTCAAGGATTGGTTCACAGAAAACAAGGTCAGCGTTATGAATTGGCCAAGTCAGTCTCCCGACTTAAACCCTATTGAAAACTTATGGGGAGACTTAAAACGGCGAATTGGAACAAATACCTTTCGAAATGCCCAAGAATTGTGGGAATTCGTCCAAAAAACCTGGTATGAAATTCCAGTGGAGACCTGCCGCAAACTTATTGTCAGTATGCCAAAAAGAATCGCCAAAGTGATACAAAATAAGGGTGGCTATACTGGATATTAACATAGAATTATAAATAATAAAAAAAAATTGAAAAATTTAGATACGCTTTGAGTTTTTGGCTTTGTAGAATTGCTGTAATTATTATTTTGACCACCCCTTGTTTATGTTTTTTAGATAAAATCGATCATAAACTATATATTTGAAGCGAAAATTGATTATGTTAAATGTTTTTATATTCGACTAAAGGTTAGTAATCTAAAAGTTAAGTGGATTTTTTCTTTATGTTTTAAAAAAAAGTTTTATGAGACGTGAAAGAATGCTCATGACCGTGTACTTATTATTTTGACCAGTAGTGTATATGTATTGTATATCTCATATAAAATCATATTTTTTACTTTTTTCGTGCGCAATTGCGACAGTTAAATAGATATACATACACCTTGGTCCTCGCTTAACACGACTTATTTTAACACGAACTCAGTTCTTACACAATTGCAACATATCGACAACAACAACTAATTTTTCCGCTGCGAACTCAGGAATATGTTTTTTTGAGTCGACATTTTTCTCTAGAACTTTCTATGAAACGGAAAAAATTTGCACCTTTGATTGCTCATATCTCTTAAACATGAGTACCGAATATTTTTAAAATTAGATTTTCGTAAGCTTTGGAAAATATAGATGAGTTTATTCATTTTATCCAAAGCGCTCATTAAATTCTTTGACTTTTGTCACCCCCCTTCCGCTGAGGCTCCTATGTGCGACGCCCTCGGCTAACACATTTCTAGAATGCTCTAGACGTATTTTGTGTTGCATTCTGCTTTCTGCATTTTACATTTTATTAAAACCAAAGTAACACTTAAACTTATGTAGAAATGCGCACTGTTATCACTTAGTTCACTTACCTGAATTAGTTAATCGTGAAACCTGAAAAAAAAACACTTTATTGTGAACTCAGACGGAGACAAAACAACCCCACTACTGTTTCTTTTGTTTCATCTCCTCTTTGACGCGTGCCATTTTCATCTTTTGACGCGTACCAATGCTTATATACCCTTTCGATTGTGATCAGAGCTCGAAAAAGATGCTCAACCAATTTTTTGTATGCTGTCTGCTCGCGGAAAAGACAGAGAAAAATAAAACAGACGTGCTCTCTCTCTGAACAGAACACGTATTTTTGTTGCTATCGTGTTTTCGGTCTCGTGCTGAGCGGCGAACGAAGCATAAGTGTTTTCCTACGAAAACAGTCTGAGCGAGAGACTATCATTCGGCGCTCAACAACTGAGCATCAGTCACTGAGCAAAACGAGCCAGCTGCATGCACGAAGTGTCTTTTTGTTGTAGTTGCGTTAGGTATTTGTTGTTGCTACTATATATTCCCTCGCAGGCAAAGCGTGGAAGAGGAAGGGATAACGAAGAACGAGAATGTAAATACGAAATCATAGACAAATTTATAAACTTAAAAGATTTAATATCCATACTTCCACATATTCTTCATAACAAAACAAAAAATTAAAGCTGCATACATATTTCAAATATTTTTTTTTGCTTAAATTAAGAATTCAGCTTAACAACTAATATTGAATTGATATTTTCGGGAGTTAAAGAGGTGCGCTTCTCATTTAAAATAAAATTAAGGGCTGAGAACGACCTTTCTACCGACACCTGAGTTGCCGGTGTGGCTAACACCACCTGTGCCAGCTCACTTATTTGTGGCGACTTAAACTTTTTGTCGTGATAAAATTGTTTGATATCACTATTTAGTGGTAAACGGCCAAACACAACATTGAAATTTTCTATTTCCATGTAAATTTTAGACAATTTGTCCGGTACTTCTTCTCCTTTGACTTGAGGCACTGGTTGCATATCATCTAAATATGATGACAGAAGTGACCGTTCCTCCGAAGCATCGATACTGCTTGTTGCGGAAGAAACATCATTTGTTGACACGGGCTCTGACGTAACACTTGACTTAATAAAAATATAAATAAAAACGTTATTATGAATACATTATTAGCACTTAGTGCATTAATTAGTATTAAACAAAGACGATTTTATTAGTTAAAAACAAATAACTACACACATATCTATCTAGAAGACGAGACCTCTACGTTCTTACCACATTTATAGTATCTTACTTGATTCAAATTAAAAATGCGTAACGCAAGTTTTTTTAAATTTTGTTTTGCTATCATTTTTTGTTGGTCGGATAAAATCAAATTAATTCGAGGGTCCATGTATATAGCTGATAACAAGGCTTCGTTTTGAAGCAACTTACTCTCGCGAATTTCGAATTGAGCAAATAATATTTTTGTGATGTAGTTTTGGCTTTTTTCACATAAAGCTTAAGCTCCATCCACAATATAAAAAAATCGCTGTAAGCAAGTTGCTCCTGTTGCAGTGTTAGAGTCGCTTTATATGTGTCTTTAAATGCTTCAATATAAAGCTTTACCCAGTCCATGTCAAGATCGACAATAGTTTGCGTAGAAACAAACTCCTTTAGCTCGAATAGTTTTTCTAACATTAAGTATGTTGAGTTCCATCTTGTGGTGACATCAAGCGTTGGAATGTGCCTCTGGTTCTCCATCAAGGTACGTCTACATAAGTCAAATTTATTGTCATATATGTACATATGTATGATAACACAAAAACCCACAGTACCTATATTTTCCGGTCCGCAAAACTTTGCACATTTGACGGCAACTAGACATTTTTTGGCTGATCTCGCTTTGTTTATTTACGTCGTTTACGCACAATTGTAGTGTATGCGCTGCGCATCTCACAAGTTGCACGTTTGGGAATGCCATGGAATCCAGCAATTCCATAAAATCTTCGTCCTTGTCATCATCGGTTATACTTTTCTCTGTGGCATCATCATTTATCAGCTCTATGGCCTTAACCATGTTTTTGCCATTGTCGGATGTACGGATTGTGCTGAGCACAAAATACATTTATTGGCTTTTATGCTTATTTTAATGAATAAACCCTTAACTAAAAATCTGATCAAGTTTAATACTATACTCCTGAACAATCTCCACAATTTTATTTATTAAATAAAGTCCAGTATGTGACTCGAACAGCTGGATCATCCCAAGCGTTTTCACGACGATCTCCGTTTTTGACAGTGTGGATTTAAACATCTGTAAATTTATACCCAAGATGGATTTTTCCATCCTGGTTGCCACATCTATTTTAAGTGATACGAGCTTCCGTTTAACAGAAGCCTTTATTCGCACATGATCCATTATATTTCTCGATGTTATTGTAGGCATTTTCAGTGCATTATATATGGGGCTTAAAATTTCACGAAACCCTTCGCTGTCTAAAAGTAAAAATGGCCTGCCATCAGAGGTAACAATTTTTACCAGCGATTCAATTATACCCGCTTCACTTACCTCGTAGGCTATTTTCTTTTTTCCTTTTTGTTGCTCAGCGGTGTTTGAGATATCTTCATTGTACGAGTCGAATCTTTCTTTATGTTTGATGTTTTAATGTCGCCGCAAATTTGTGACATGGTTGCCAGATAATTTTGCACCACACACGTTGCACAACGATTTATTGTCAGTTTTATCAAATTTAAAAAAAAGTGCACTTTATTATTTCCCTGACGGCTCATCGTAATTGATCCACACGCTTCAACGAAAACAAACAACTGAGGCACGCGCGCAGAACACACACACACACATATCGCAAAAGACACTTTCGGCTCAACGAAGTGTCTCATGTGAACGAATGCATAAGGAGAGCGACAAGACACTCTCGTTGGTTGAGCAAAGAGCGAAGAGCGAAAAAACGAAGCGGAAGGGTCTTTTCGATTCCGTTTTTAAGCGTGTCCGCGAACAACCGGTTTTTTCATGACTGCTTGCAAAAAGGGACCACTTCTTGCGAGCTCTGATTGTGATACATGGATCTTTAAACATACGATACTTTCGCGCGCTATGGTTTTATGGGCTCAGACTCAACAAGTGTACATACGATAATGAAAAAAAACTATTTATTCAACGAAATAAGGTGAACAAAGTATTGTATTTATTTTGTTTATAGTAATAGTAAATATTTAAATTTTACAAAATATCTTTAGTCTATGGAATAATTAAACTAAGTTTCATCTTCTTCATGCGTTTCCCCCAAACAATCTTTTATTTGAATGAATGACGAAGGTTCATGTATTCATTATGATATTTATTTAAATTTAAAGTTTTATTTTTATATATTAAGTTCGCAAAAATCATCCAAATTTTTAAGTCATTGTACTTAAGTTCTATGCATTTGTAGCCTGATGGATTTGTTCTAGAATTTCTTATCAGTGTCGACCGATCACTGGGTGCCCAAACATTTCGGTTTCTTATAAAAAATTCTATTGTACTGTGTATCGAGTCTACTGTAGAATGATAGCCTTTTTACACTGCCGCCAAAGCCGCATCTTTTTTCGCATCATTTTTCAGCTTTTTATACCCGTACTCAAAAAAGAGTTAAGGGGTATATTAGATTTGTGGTAAAAGTGGATGTGTGTAACGCAGAGAAGGAAACGTTTCCGACCCCATAAAGTATATATATTCTTAATCAGCATCAATAGCCGAGTCGATATAGCCATGTCTGTCTGTCCGTCCGTCCGTCCATCCGTCTTGTTGAGCGCCTGGATCTCAGAGACTATAAGAGTTAGGGTAACCAAATTTGGTTTTCAGACTCATGTGATATCACACTGCTACAAGTGTATTTCAAAATTTGCCCCCCTGCCCCAAATGTAAAAAATTTTTTTTTTCTATAATATCTAAATAATTTAATGCTCAAATAATGTTGACTGGGGGAAAGGAGGTAGAATCGGCTGTCCCAGAAGCGACTGGTTCTTCTCGTTTTTCTTCTCGTTTTTTTATGGTGTCATTTTTTTTTTAGAATTTTTAAAATCTGGCATGGATTTTTAGGGGTTGAATTTTTGGTACCTATATGTGTTCCTTTGGCATTGGAACAGCAACGGTATTTTTCAGGTAAAATTAGGTTTGAGTCGTTTTGGTCAAACGGTTGCAAATTGACCGTTTATCCATAGATTTCAATGAACAATACCTTAAACGACGCTTAATAAATGCGTCTATCTAAAACTAACGAGAAGGAACGTGTGAGTCGCTTCTGGGGACGCGACTCTAGTTGCATTTGGCAGCTTTTCAGAACTGCAAAGTTCTCTGCAACCAGATATAAGAAACTTAAGTTATGTGAAAAATAGAAACACCACCTCTGAAAAAAACATTAAAATAACAAATTTTAAAAAATTCTTTGAAAAAAAACTACACCATAAAAAAAACTATAATTCGTTAAAAATTTTTAAACTCCGAAATCTATAAGAAAAAGTTATTTTGGGCCACAGCCTAATTCTAGTATTGACTAGTGTTATTAGATCCCTGGTCGCAAATAGCTGCTCTTACCATTAGCCCTAAGGATTGTACTTGCTCAATATTAGCCGTCACCTTTTCCATAAGGGCTTCGTGTTTTATACCGGTGGCAGAAACAGTATAGCTTAACACGTATTTCCAGTTTTCGAATAAGCCTCTAATCTAATCATGAACATAGACTTGCTGCCCCAAAAGGCTTTTTGTATTTTGGCCATCATTTTCGTAGCCTTGGATTTCATCTAGTGGAATATTATAATGAAGACCTCGTCTGATCTTAATTTCATCAAATAAAAGCACTGCTTCTTTTCCCTTAGTACTCATTCCTTCAACTATTGCCTTTAGGTTACTAAGTAAATCAGAATTAAATCCAGGTCTCATGTTTTTTAAAATAGCTTTTTTGTATTTTGGCCATCATTTTCGTAGCCTTGGATTTCATCTAGTGCAATATTATAATGAAGACCTCGTCTGATCTTAATTTCATCAAATAAAAGCACTGCTTCTTTTCCCTTAGTACTCATTCCTTCAACTATTGTCTTTAGGTTACTAAGTAAATCAGAATTAAATCCAGGTCTCATGTTTTTTAAAATAGCGCTAACGTGCGTCTCGATGGCAGTTTTAAATTTAAAACATCTCGAAGGTATTCGTAAGTCCTTGACGAGTAAAAGTTAATATTCTGCGCAATTACTTTTTCTGCTTTATACATATGTATAGTTTTTCCCTCCTCAGAAACATGAGACATACTATCTATTAGGGAAATAATATTTGGTTTTGTTCTAGTTGTTCTGATCCTGAAACGCCTATTCTTGCGATAAAGAATTCTTTTTAAGGCCACAAATTGCTTCTTTTATTTGTAAAAGCCTTCCTGTCTTTTCTTTTGATCAGCCAATATCTCATAATATTTGTTCCTATAATATGCCTCGTTTTGCTCTTTTTTTAAGCAATTTCCACAAAACTCAATATCAGTCGATTCATTATTTTGTAACGGAACTTCAGGCGTTTCTAATCCGCACTGTTGCTCTACATCGATTGGTATTATATTATGCACATCGGCGAGTTTAATTCTCTTAGCCGTCACAAATTTTCCTATTGATTCAATGTCTTATATATTTTTTCTGAATATTCATACTGATCACAAAGATCTGCATTAAATGAAGTTAATAAATTTTTTTCAGACAAGTTTAATGTTGGAATTGCTTTCGACTTTAATCGATTGTTTCCTAACCACTCGGCCTCAAAATGCCGATCGCAAATTTGTGAAGTTCCCTTCACCAAATTGCTATCCAAACTACAAGCCTGAACCCATTTATTGAACATTAATGAATTCTATGGAAATCTAAATAATGTCACAGGGAAATCCGGCGAACTATTTCTATACCCTCTAAGGCAGGAAGAATAAATGCATTTCACCCCGCTTTTTTAATTTGTTTTTGACTATCGGACGACATAATTAATTCAAAAAAAAAAACTATGTAGGTGCTAAATAACTGAATAAAATAGGAAAATAATATAACGAATATGAAATATAAAAAAATAATATAAATATAAAGAAAATATTAAAATATATGTATGTATATCACCAAAAATGCAGCAACGGCGCACTACGGACGGACTCCAAGCACACACACACTCGCCGAAAAGGGGGAAAGCGGCTGCCACCCAAAAGCACAATTGTGCAGGTCCCTAAATTTACACTAGATATGCCCTTTCTTCAATCACAATCACAAAAACACTCACTCATACGTGGATAAGCATTTGAGGGTCTCTTAGTCCTATTAAAATAAGCTTTATTAAAAAAAATGTTTCACTCTTAATGTATATGCCTACTTGTAGTCCTACTAGCATATACAGCTATAAACACAATACACTCGGACAAAAAAACGGTTAAAAGTTAATTGTTAAACATATAAAGAATGAATTATAATTTGAAACGACCAACCAGCGGAAAATTCGGCTCACTTGTGTCTTTCTCATCAGATTCGCTCGCGCTTTCCATCATGCACGCATACATCCCTATACATCCACACATCAAAATACATCCCCATGAGCGAGGAACTGTAAGAGCTCGCATTTGTGCCGCGAAATGCCATTTGCATTCCAGAAACATATATTTAGACAGGACATTTAAACAGATTTTTGTTTGATTAGGAGCTCCAGGAGGAGATTTTGATTGTGCATAAGCTCCTGCATCGTTTGTTGTATTGCTACCATTGTATTTGTTATAGTTACCAGCATTGACTCAATTCCACTAGGCAATTGGGATGGATTAGCAGGGGTATGTTGGGCAGAGATTTCTGGGATCTGATTTGATGCCTGATTCTGCATTATTCCAGCTGGGGTTGGTTGAAGTGTCGGCTTAGACACTTGTAACTTAACGCCTGAGCAAAAGAAACTCCTGGAGTCGTAGTTGATGGTATATATGGTAAGTTTAGTCGGACGACCGGGTTTCGAGCTGCAGTTATTTGTTGTTTTAGGCGATTTTTCAATTCTTTACAGACAGGACAACCTCTATAGTTGGCAGTATGGTTTCCCCCACAGTTGCTACATTTTTTGGCAGATGGGTCCTCCTTATTTACGGGGCAGGCCTCAGTGAGATGAACATCACCACAGGCAACGCAGACTGCCCGTAGAGTGCAATAGGTTTTCGTGTGTCCATATTCCTGGCAATTTGTGCATTGGACCGGTCCATTTCGTTTGTGTGGGTCCTCAACGGTGATCCTACGGTGCAGTAGATATTGAAGCTTGTATATTGGGTGAACTTAATTTTTACTTATATGCATACTTTCAGGTGTCAGTTCTGCTTTGAGCATTGGCTGGGGAATTTTATTTCTATTTATTATGTTCATAGCCATTTTGATTTCGATGCCCTTATCGTTAAGTCCATCTATTATCTCATTGATTGGGACTGTTGGTTCGATTCCTTTGATAACCACTGGTAATCCTTTGCTACTTTTAAGTTGGTAGGTGTAGTAATTCATTTTTTCATTTTCGAGGTATTTCGCAACTGATCGATAGTTTTGTTTGTCATTGACTTGTATTTCTGTTTCATTTATGTTACCCCTTTTTATGTACGTGACATAGAATGTGTTTGAGCCAATTGTCTCAGTTATTTTTTTGACCAGTTTATCACAATTTGCCTGTCGAACATAAATAGGTGGCGGTCTTAATTTGTTGGCCTTGGGTGTTTGGGCGATCTAATCTTCATTTGGGACACTTAGTATCGCAAATCTATTGTTTGCTAGTGCCTTATGTGGCACAGTGTTCTCGGTTATTTTAGTTATTTTAGCTGCATTGTTGCTCTTCACATTTTCCTACTGCCGCATTATTTTGAGTTTTCTCTCATATGACTTTGCATTTTGATTCCCTATCATCCTATCTGTAAGCCATTTACAATTTTTCCTAATCAAAATCAAAAAAAACTGATTGAGCAGATGCATATTTATCTATTTTGGACGTTAAAATTATACCTTTTTGGACTATGTTTTTTTTCAAATGGAATTCGTGAGACTTAGTCTCGAAATGCCGATTAAAAATATCAAAATGAATTTTGTAATAATGTAAAAAAATCGTCTGAAGGAGCTTGAAGTTTAAAACTACTACTGACATAGCCAACATTTTTGTTGAGTATTAAACACTCAGAAGAAGATCGGACCTCATCGGACGGTTTTAAAAGCTCAGAGCATTTTTTGCAGTCGTACTTTTTCAGTACCCTATGCAATAAATACCCTGCATAATAGCGTAATGCCTTGTCATTAAATGCGGCTTTGATACCTAAATCTGTTTCAAATTCTAACTCTGAGTTCTCGTCAGTTGACATGAAGTCATCGTCATCAAGAGTTTTGAAATCTGACGCCGATTGACTTTTCTCAATTTCGTTGACAATGTTTAGCAACATAGTATCATCGTCGGGGAACAGTTCCCAGATACTGAACTAGACGTTAGAACTTTCATAGAAAGCATTTTACTAATAATCGCATTAAACTCATACATGGTTGGATTATTATTAGTGACTCTGCGAGATCTGATTAAATAAAAGAGATTTTCTAACGGGTCTTGATTTAATTTCGATGTTGCAATAAAGAAAAGATAAGAGCTTTCACTCCAAACATTTTGGGCCAATGCAAGTATAGAGTTGATTGTTAAAATCATACCCTTTATACAATACACTTCCTGTGGATACTTGAATTCTTCGAAATAATTTCGCATTTCTTACAGGGTCTCATTGACAACATTTTTTTCTGGCAGTGCCCTCCTGAATGGGTTTTTATCATAGAGAACATGACTATTAAGACAGTCAAATAGTCTGTTCATTTTTTCTATGAATGTGGGAATTGTGGGAACTGTGAGAACCCTCCAGAACTAATCATAGTTCGTAGAGCAGCGGCTACGCTATGGCTAAATACATGAGTGGATAAATATGCTTTGGTGATAATTTTGGACAGAGTCGCGTTGAATTTTTGGAGTCGATTTCATATAATTCCTCGACTACATTCCATGAAACAACGCCATCAGGGGTATTAAGATTTCTTTTACGGACGATGTTCCTCATCGATTTAATCAAATGTGGAACATCGCAAATCAAATATCTCTTTATTTTGAACATTAAATCTGGGGCTTTTAATGTCAACTCCCAATCTTTTAAAAACAGCTCTATTACACTACCCGACCAAATTGAACTTTTTATTTAGGCTGTGAACCAAAATTACTTTTTCTGATAGATTTCGGGACTTAAAAATGTTTGTGGTACTTTATTATTTTTTTATGGTGTCATTTTTTTTTTTAAGAATTTTTAAAATCTGGCATGGATTTTTAGTTTTAAATACCCGCATTAATTAGGCGTCGTTTAAGGTATTGTTAATTAAAATCTATGGATAAACGGTGTAGCTAAACTTCGTTATCCAAACCTCAAAAATGAAAAAAATAGACAAAAAATACTTTTTGGAAGGTTGCGGGCCCAACTGCCAATTGGAAACAAAGAAAACGAAAAGGGGTTGAATTTTTGGTACCTATATGTGTTCCTTTGGCATTGGACCAGCAACGGTATTTTTCAGGTAAAATTGGGTTTGAGTCGTTTTGGTCAAAGGGCTGCAAGTTGACCGTTTATCCATAGATTTTAATGAACAATACCTTAAACGACGCTTAATAAATGCGTCTATCTAAAACTAAAAATGTTGGCCATTTATTTTTTTTTCGACTTTTCCCGAGTTTTTAAAGTCAAAATTTTTGGAAAAATACCGAAAAAAAATGATGAAATTTGAATTTGAAATATCTTCCAGGCGTTAAGCCGCAGATACAAAGTGTCTGGGTACGATTTATAGTTGCATTTGGCTGCTTTTCAGAACTGAAAAGTTCTATGCAACCAGATATAAGAAACTTAAGCTATGTGAAAAATAGGAGCACTACCTCTGAAAAAAAAACATTAAAAAAATAACAAATTTTAAAAAATTCTTAAAAAAAAACGCCATAAAAAAAACTATAATTCGTTAAAAAATTTTAAACTTCGAAATCTATAAGAAAAAGTTATTTTGGGCCCCAGCCTAATTCTAGTATTGACTAGTGTTATTAGATCCCTGGTCGCAAATAGCTGCTCTTACCATTAGCCCTAAGGATTGTACTTGCTCAATATTAGCCGTCACCTTTTCCATAAGGGCTTCGTGTTTTATACCGAAGGCAGAAACAGTATAGCATAACACGTATTTCCAGTTTTCGAATAAGCCTCTAATCATGAAAACTTAGACTTGCTGCCCCAAAAGGCTTTTTGTATTTTGGCCATCATTTTCGTAGCCTTGGATTTCATCTAGTGCAATATTATAATGAAGACCTCGTCTGATCTTAATTTCATCAAATAAAAGCACTGCTTCTTTTCCCTTAGTACTCATTCCTTCAACTATTGTCTTTAGGTTACTAAGTAAATCAGAATTAAATCCAGGTCTCATGTTTTTTAAAATAGCCCATCGCGCTAACGTGCGTCTCGATGGCAGTTTTAAATTTAAAACATCTCGAAGGTATTTGTAAGTCCTTGACGAGTAAAAGTTAATATTCTGTGCAATTACTTTTTCTGCCTTATACATATGTATAGTTTTTCCCTCCTCAGAAACATGAGACATACTATCTATTAGGGAAATAATATTTGGTTTTGTTCTAGTTGTTCTGATCCTGAAACGCCTATTCTTGCGATAAAGAATTCTTTTTAAGGCCACAAATTGCTTCTTTTATTTGTAAAAGCCTTCCTGTCTTTTCTTTTGATCAGCCAATATCTCATAATATTTGTTCCTATAATATGCCTCGTTTTGCTCTTTTTAAGCAATTTCCACAAAACTCAATATCAGTCGATTCATTATTTTGTAACGGAACTTCAGGCGTTTCTAATCCGCACTGTTGCTCTACATCGATTGGTATTATATTATGCACATCGGCGAGTTTAATTCTCTTAGCCGTCACAAATTTTCCTATTGATTCCATGTCTTATATATTTTTTCTGAATATTCATACTGATCACAAAGATCTGCATTAAATGAAGTTAATAAAGTATTTTCAGACAAGTTTAATGTTGGAATTGCTTTCGACTTTAATCGATTGTTTCCTAACCACTCGGCCTCAAAATGCCGATCGCAAATTTGTGAAGTTCCCTTCACCAAATTGCTATCCAAACTACAAGCCTGAACCCATTTATTGAACATTAATGAATTCTATGGAAATCTAAATAATGTCACAGGGAAATCCGGCGAACTATTTCTATACCCTCTAAGGCAGGAAGAAATAATGCATTTCACCCCGCTTTTTTTATTTGTTTTTGACTATCGGACGACATAATTAATTCAAAAAAAAAAACTATGTAGGTGCTAAATAACTGAATAAAATAGGAAAATAATATAACGAATATGAAATATAAAAAAATAATATAAATATAAAGAAAATATTAAAATATATGTATGTATATCACCAAAAATGCAGCAACGGCGCACTACGGACGGACTCCAAGCACACACATTCACTTCACGCACACACTCGCCGAAAAGGGGGAAAGCGGCTGCCACCCAAAAGCACAATTGTGCAGGTCCCTAGATTTACACTAGATATGCCCTTTTCTTCAATCACAATCACAAAAACACTCACTCATACGTGGATAAGCATTTGAGGGTCTCTTAGTCCTATTAAAATAAGCTTTATTAAAAAAAATGTTTCACTCCTAATGTATATGCCTACTTGTAGTCCTACTAACATATACAGCTATAAACACAAACACTCAAATACACTCGGACAAAAAAACGGTTAAAAGTTAATTGTTAAACATATAAAGAATGAATTATAATTTGGAACGACCAACCAGCGGAAAATCCATGCACAAACACCATGCAATTGCGCGCCCTTTGGGTTGCCATCCAACACCAAGCCAACTGTAATTTTGAATACCCCCATAGAATGAACGAATATGTATAATAAACGGATATTAATTGATTATAATTCATAATCGACTTCATATTAGAATAATTGCATGAGGGTATTAAAAGTGCGCGAATTCGACAAGTAATTTTAAATATAAGCCAATTATAAAAAATCAACATAGATATATACATGTATATAAAAAGATTTTGGAATGCAATTATATGGATCGTAAAAACAGGTCTCTGAAAAATACATATATGTAAATTTATTGAAAAAGTTGATATTACGGCAGCAACGAAGTCGAAAGCCGACGGCACTTGCACAATATTTATGCTCATAAGTAACAATCAATGCATGTATGTACATATATGATAAATAATTGATTTAAGGTAAAAAATCAACATATGTATATACATATACCAATTCTTTGCGTCTATGCATAAATATATATAAAAAGAAATAAATATATATAGAAAAGTTCTCTGAAAAAAAGGAATTTGTTGACAGAGTTTCAAAGTCGAAAGCCGACGGCATTTGCACAATATGTAATCTTAAAAAAAAACCTGTCGTAAATTGGGATACATACATATGTATATGTAAAAGTGCAATTTCAAATAAATCAAACAAATAACAGCTTTTATTTTATATATTGTAATTATTTCCCACCCCCACCCACTCTGCCCATTCCTCATTTATGTTGCAGCAGGTCAGTTCAGGTTGCTATGTCAGCCCTCAAAACAAAACGAAAAACCAATTCAAGCGGCCAAAAATTGTAGAGCCCACACCCAAGCACAGTATGTGTGAATACATGGCACACACACATTTACGTAACCTGGAAACGAAACTCAAAACGAACTCAAAACGGTTTCGGAAAATAAAAATTCATAAATATTTTGTCGTGTCTGTGTACACACATATATTTGCAATTCTCGGCTTGCTTTCGCATCTTGTCATGAATCGAACATGTCGAAAAAATGCCAAACGTCTCAGCACCACAGCCGAAGGCCCTGGGGGTTCTATGCAACACAGATGGCCTTCCGTCATGTTTTATAGGCTGTTTATATTGGGACTGCGTCATGCTTCTTTGCGTTTTGGCGAAGACGCATTTTTTTTACATATGTAGGTTAAGCCACTAACCATACAGTATATAGATGTGCCAGTTCATACATCGAAAGGGGCGCAAGCTGAGTGTTCTGTCCCGGCTCCCAGCGCTTCGGCTCTGTGAGGCTGAGACACTCGGGTCGGGAGCCAGGCCATTCGGGTCGGGAGCTGGGCCGTTCGGCATGTATGACTCATGTCGGGAAGCGAAAGCAAGCTGAGAATTGCAAATGTATGTGTGTAAACAGACACGACAAAATTTTGTATCAATTCTTATTTTCCGAAACCGTTTTGAGTTTGTTTTGAGTTTCGTTTCCAGGTTACGTAAATGTGTGTGTGCCATGTATTCACACATACTGTGCTTGTGTGTGGGCTCTACAATTGTTGGCCGCTTGAATTGGTTTTTCGTTTTGTTTTGAGGGCTGATGTGATGTAGCGACCTATTCAGGGCCGGATCAACCCTCAACCGGGCCCTGGGCAACCATCAATCTGGGGCCCTCCTTTATTTTGTATTTTTCTCAGTGGCCATTATATTTTGTATTCATTATTTGGAGTTTTGTTTTTTCAACAAAATTTTTCTGTTATTTCTAGGAGGGCCCTAGGCAACTGCTAATCCGGCCCTGGACCTATTCCCGTCGTAAGACTTCATATTTTCTTGGTGTGTTCTGTCGCTCGACTCGACGCGGGTCGGGTCGAGGCATTGACGAAGCCGAAAGCAGAGGCAAATGCAAGCCGAAAGGAGAATGGAAGAAATACCCCACGCGCCCGTCGCAACAACAGCTTTTCAAAACAAAACGAAAAAATATTTTATGAACGGCTTCGTCAATGCCTCAACCCGCGTCGAGTCGAGCGACAGAACACATTTTTGCACTTTTCTGCCTAACAGCGCAACTATCACCTCTAAGAATAACAAAAACTTGTAGTTAAAAAATCAAGTTTTGGCGCTAAAATGAATGGTTGTGCAAAAAGGTGAAAATATACATAAAATCATGAAATAAAATACTTGAAACTGATTGTATTATTATCATACGACATTTTTGGATTCCTCTGATGCCATTATGACACTGCTGGAGACGAACTTCGATGGTTTTCATAATTTTAAGAAGAACTCCCACAAGCTCTACAAAGAAATTTCTGAAAATAATAAATAAATATGAGAATCAATTCTCTTTCGTCCATTTTCTTGTCGTCTTGCATAATTCTGTTGATTTCTCAAAATTTGTTTACTTTCCTTGTCATCAAGCATTTAACAGAGCCAAAAGCAGCAGCGAGGAAGCGCACTGGGATAATTACAAAAGTAAGACAGTAAGGTTCAATTTCGCTGGATCCATTACAAATCCAATGTCGTTTGGAAATATTGAACTCCTATATTGAAAAAGCAATGGCCCTGCAGTCCGAGATCGATGTACTAGACCCAGATAATTCAGATAGGGCGGCGTTGGAAGAAACGTGTGTGATCACAAAGGCTCTGTACATGTCGGCAGCGACCAACAGATCCCCTCAACCATACATGAATTCAGCACCCACACACCACCACTCCAATTTGCCAAAATTGAAGTTGCCGAAGTTCAGCGGCAAGCATGCGGATTACAAACAGTTTATTAGTCTGTTTGAAAGTTTGGTAGATTCCGACCCGTCGTTGTCCAATATAGAGAAGTTCAACCATCTCATATCGTGCTTGTCCGATGAAGCCTTGGGAACCGTTAAGGCGTTCCAAATGTCAGATGCCAACTATCCAAAGGCGTTAGAAAGTTTGAAGAGGGTGTACGACAAGCCGTCAGCGTCTGCATTGCGATCAACTATAGATACAGTGTCAGCCATTTTGGAGTCGCTTTTATCGTTAGGAGACGAGCGAGAGGTTGCTAACGCCATGATAATACATCTGGTGTTATTCAAGGTGGACCCATACACAAAAACAAAGTATGAGGAGCAGCTGAACTACGATGAGCTCCCTTGCTGGTCGGATTGTGCAAAAATGTTGAACCGCCGGTACCAACACCTTTCAGCAGAGGAGTCATCCAAAGCGAGAGGCAAACCAAAGTTTGACATGCCGTCGACCAGCAAGAAAACCAGCAGATCCGAAAAGTCGATCGACCCCAAGTGTGTATATTGCGGCGCCAACCATTCGATCGTAAACTGCCAGGGATTTGGGGCGATACCCGTCTTGGAGCGTTTCGAGTTCGCAAAAGGCAAGCAATTATGCATTAATTGCCTCCAATCTGGACATAGGGTATCTCAGTGCTCATCCTCTAAGTGCAGAGTTTGTTCACAGAGGCATCACACCCTCTTGCATAGATACGCAGCTCAGAGCGCAGATTCAGAAAGTCAGGCAATAGGAGTACAAGCATCGTCCCATCCTGCGCAGGTGAAGCAGGCATCCAGTGAGCCCGAGCATGTCATCCTTGCCACAGCAGTGGTAAGAGTTCGGGACAGATTTGGCCAAGTTCACTTAGCAAGAGTGTTGTTGGATTCGGGTTCACAGGTCAATTTCATGACAGAAAGTCTAGCGCAATCGCTAAGGTTGGCAAGGGTCAACCGTTGCCTGACAGTGACATCTGTAGGCAAGTCAAGCTCGGTGTCGAGGAGTGAAGTCTCGACGACAATATACTCCAGGTTAAATAACCATAGTTTCGTAGCAGATTTCTGGGTTCTTAGCAGCATTACCAATCAGCAGCCTGACAGAAGTCTGCCCATTAAGCAGTGGAAAATTCCTGCGAATGTAGAAGTTGGCAGATCCAGCATTCCATCGACCTCAAAGGGTAGATATGCTGATTGGAGCAGACTCGTTCTTCGATCTGTTGTGCACAGGCCAAATAAAACTGGGTGAAGGGGCACCATTGTTGCAAAAGACCCTTTTAGGTTGGGTAGCTTCAGGTCGGTGTAGCAAGCTTCTGACTGGAGAAGCCGCTTGCTGCGTCGCAACCTACTCACCGGAAGAAGACTCTCTGTCTCAAATGGTCGAAAGACTGTGGGAGATAGATGCAACGCCAGAAGAAAACATGCTCAAACAAATTCGGCAGAGCAGCTGGCATGCGAAGAGTTTTTCAAAGCCAATGTCTGCAATTTACCGACCGGAAGGTTTCAAATACCGTTGCCTTTTAAGACAGACCCAGTATCGTTGGGGTCGTCCTTCGAGGTCGCAAAACGTCGTTTCTTATCGTTAGAGCGACGAACGTTAAGAGAGAGTGAGCTGAGAGACATGTATCTCAGTTTCATGAAAGAATATATCGAGCTCGGCCATATTTCTCCGACAGACAACGCGATTCCGCCAGGACCACATTATTTTATACCACACCAGTGCGTCCTGAGGCCTGATAGCAGTTCCACCAAGCTTCGAGTCGTTTTTGACGCGTCGAGCAAGACCACAACTGGGTGGTCATTAAACGATTTACTTATGGTGGGACCTACTATTCAGAGGAATTATTTTTATCACTCGTTCGATTTCGGGTGAATCGGTATGCTTTAACGGCAGACGTTTCGAAAATGTATAGGCAAGTGGATGTGGCCGTAAAAGACCGGAATTTCCAACTCATCGTGTGGCGAGAACATCCCACCGATCAATTGCAAATTTTTCGGTTGAACACAGTTACCTATGGTACTTCCGCAGCACCTTTCCTTGCCATTCGTTGTTTGCACGAGCTCGGTGTACGCCACAGAGACACTCACAAGAAGGGTTCTGAGGTGATCTGCAGTGATTTTTATGTAGACGACATGGAGCCGATGACGTAGACACGCTGAAGTCGATTTGCGATCAGGTGTCTAGATTCTTGGCTCGGAGGGTTTCAGCTTTCGAAATGGTTTTCGAACCATCCAGAACTAATGGATGGAAACAATGAGGAGAAATCCCTATCATTCAATGATTCCGATTCGACCAAAACATTGGGGATGAGGTGAAGTCCAAGAACAGATACGTTCCGGTATCACTTGGAAGATAGCTTCACAAACTTGAATCCGACTAAGCGCACCATTCTGTCAATTAGTGCTCGACTGTTTGATCCGCTTGGGCTACTTAGTCCAATCAGCATAACAGCGAAAATTTTCCTCCAGAGCTGTGGCAGCTTCAGCTGGATTGGGATGAAGCCATCCCAATGTCACTGCATACAAGCTGGGAGAGGCTAAAGCTAAACTTGTGTGGTCTTGACAAAATAGCCGTGCCTCGGTACGTTATGGCTAGTGGGTGCTCGTCGATTCAAGTGCATGGCTTCGCGGACGCGTCTAGTCAAGCGTATGGGTGCTGCATTTATGTGCGAGCGCTTTTCGAAGGTCAAACGTACGTTCGATTGATCGCTGGGAAAGCAAGAGTAGCTCCCCTAAAAACAAAGACCATCTCGAGGCTCAAATTGTGCGCCGCAGCGTTATTGGCGCAATTTTGGGCCTACGTAAAGCAAGTTTTGGAAAAGTGTCGAATCGAGAGCGTATTTTTCTGGACGGATTCAGAAATAACGCTACATTGGATTAAAACCCAACCGTCGTCACTTGCAGTATTTGTCTCAAATAGAGTAGCCATGATTCAGGAGCTATGTCAGGTGTCATGTGTCGTGGCGTCATGTCCCATCGCTGTCGAATCCAGCGGACTTGGCGTCTCGCGGATGCGAAGTGCCTGAGCTCCTGGAGTCCATATGGCTAGAAGGTCCGAAATTTTTATGTGAGCCTGAGCATTGTTGGCCAGAGAATCCGCATTTTAACATCCCAGATGCTGTGAAGAACTCCGAGGCGAAACGGTCCGCCCAGGTTCTAATTGGCGTTGCGAACTCGTTTTCAAATGAAATATTTTCTCGTTTTTCGTCGTACCCCAAATTAGTTCGAGTTTTTGCGTATGTATACCGATTTGCTAATATCGGCAAGAACAAGGGACGTTACAGGGAGCTAACTGCAAAGGAGTTGCAGCAATCGTCTCTAAAATTGACATTAGTAAGTTTGCCTAGACAAGAGATTTGGCTAGTAAATGCACGTCGAGAATGCACTCGCATAGTGAGGAGATGCATCCACTGTTTTCGATACAAACCTAAATTGATGGGTCAGATTATGGGGAATCTTCCAGCAGACAGGTTTAGGGAAGGTCGTCCGTTCCTGATTTGCGGGGTAGACTTTTGTGGTCCCATCAACGTCTCGCTTCGGATTCGAGGTCGTCAGCCGCTCAAAATGTACATTGCGGTATTTGTGTGTTTCGCTTCGAAGGCCGTCCATTTAGAGCTTGTCCCAGACCTGTCGACTAATTGTTTTCTTTTATCTCTAAAAAGCTTCATCGCAAGACGTGGCGTTCCGCTGAGGACGTATTCCGACAACGGACAAATTTCGTCGGAGCCTGGAACGAGCTGCAGAGGCTTCAGGAAGCGTTCGAGGAGCAGCAGTCCAGCCTGAGGACGTTCGCGGCGGAGCAAGGGATGGAGTGGAAGTTCATCCCCCGCGAGCACCGCACTTCGGTGGTTTATGGGAGGCGGCCGTCAAGTCGGCAAAGCTCCTGATCGTGCGGCAGGTCGCGGACGCCGCGCTCACCGAGAGCGAGGTGAGGACCGTGTTGGCCGAGGCCGAAGCCATCATGAACTCCAGGCCGCTCACTCCAGCCAGTACGGATCCAAACGACGGAGAGGTGCTTACGCCAGGCCACTTTTGATCGGCCAGCCCCTTCGTTCGCTGCCGCAAGGGTGCGAGCCAGACGGACGGAGCAGCGGTACCACCTTTACCAAGAGGTGGCAACTACTCTCCGAGCTCAAACGGCGGTTCTGGCAGGCTTGGTCGAAAGACTACGTCCACAACCTGGCAAACCCCAGAGGCCAACATCGAGGTCAGCGCCATGGTGGTGGTCCACGACGACCATACGCCACCGCAGCGGTGGATCACCGGCAGGATCACCAGTGTCGTTAGGGGGCGGACGCCAAGGTCAGGGCGTCCGAGGTGCGGACAGGAGGTGGCGTTATTAGACGCCCAATCCACAAGCTGGCCGATGGGTTGAAGCCCGACGTGCGGTCGTTCAAGGCGGCCGGAATGTCGTTACACCATAGAATAATAGTCAATAAGTAGAAAGCAATGAAGTTATGTGGGGGTTTTGGTTTAATATTAAGTTTAATAAATGATAAAGTATAGTATTTGGTACAAGAAATAGAATTTAAGCGTCGTTCGTCGTCTGGTCTCTTTCCACAACCCTCTCACGTCGGCAGCTGGATCGAAACTCCCTCGGCCTTCTCTCTCCTCGATCTGCTTTGTGCAGATGTCTTAATTCGCCATCGGTTGTGCTTGCTGTTGTGCTTTGGGAATTCGCTTGGGAGCGAATTCGCTCACGCTCGTTTTGTCTAGGGATTTGCAAACACAACCCACATCCGGCCGTCCTGACTATGCACTCGCCTCGAATGCATCGTCGCTTTCTTCGTCGTTGCTCGTGGACCATGGCTTCAGATACTCCGCACACGAAGAAGAGTGCTTAGGCCCATCGGAATTGCCAACTTTTTTGACGTCGTAAGCATTGTTATGTTTCACCTTAATGATCTGGTACGGACCCAAAAACTTCGGTTTTAGTTTGAGTCCGCTACCAAACTGAGTCCTCTTTATGGCAACTAGGTCGCCAATGTCATACTGCCTGGCTGCTTTACGTCGCAGGTTATATGTCTTCTTGTTCTCGTCTTGCAGATTCAGAATTTGAGTCTTTGCTTTTGCCCGTAGCTCATTGCGGTCGTCTTCAAATGCAATGATGGACTCTTTCTGGATCAAACTCTGAAGCTGCTGGTCATCTTTGGTACGCATCTTGACACCCATCAAAAGTTCGAAAGGTGTGGTATCGATGCTTCTGGTGTATGTTGAGTTTATTGCTCGCTGGACTCGATCTACGTGCTTAAACCATTTCGAAGGGTCGTCTATACTGAGCTTGGCAAGCACGGAGATGATCACTGCGTTGAGCCTTTCCACCTGTCCGTTTACCCGTGGAAGTCCTGTAGTCGTCTTCACCAGTTTGATGTTTTCGTCTTCGCAGTACTGCAGGAAGTCTTGGGCGGTAAATGCTGAGCCTCTATCTGAAATGATACAAGCAGGGTTGCCAAACGTCACGCTTTGGCTGCGTAGCTTTAAAATGACCTCGTTAGATGTAGTTGACTTTGTAGGGTATAACCAGCAAAACTTCGTGAAAGCGTCGATAACAGCTAGTATATGTTTATAGCTCTTGCTGGTTGACTCTAGTGGACCCAAAAAGTCAATATGGTACGTCTGCAGCGGCACGTCATCTTTTTTGCAGGGGGTGCAAAAGACCTTCTTGTTTACCTCGCTTGCGGTTGATTAATATGCAAGGTATACAGCAGTCGATGTACTTCTTGATTTTGTCGTCTAAATTTGGTATGTAGTACTCCTTGCAGATTAACTCCTTCGTCTTCTTGATAGCAAAGTGGCCTCTATCGTGAGCCTTGCCGATGATAGTTTTCTGCATATCCCTTGGAACCACCATCAATTCAGCATCTTTGACTAATTTGTAAAGAATTCCGGACTTTATAAAGTAGTCGTCGTATTGTTGATTGTCATCGCTGATGAGCTTCATGATCGTCTTCAAATGTTCGTCTTGTTTTTGCGCCTTTTCTATGCCAGCTAAAATGCTTCCGTCACTTATGTACATAACGGGATATCGTGAGAGTGCGTCCACGTGACGCATTCGGGATCCTGCACGATGCTCAACTTTATAGTTATACTCCTGCAAAAGCATTATCCACCTGGCCACCCTTGTACATAGATTCTGTTTCTCTAGTGTTTTGGTGAACGCGTTGCAGTCCGTTATAATCTTGAATGGTATGCCCAAAAGATACACCCGAAATTTCGTCAATGCCTCAATGACCGCAAGTATTTCCAACTCATAGCTAGTGTATTTGCGCTGCGCATCCGTCGTTTTCTTGCTCATGTAGTATACTGGATGCAATTGGTCGTCGTCTGGTGATTTTTGCATCAACACGGCTCCAAAACCGTCTATGGATGCATCCGTATGGAGTTCTGTCTCGTACTTCTGATTGTACATGGCTAGTACTGGGTTTGATGTCAAACATTTCTTCAACACGCCAATAGCGTTCTCTTCGTCTGGGCCAATTACAAACTTTGCATTGTTTTTTGTAAGGTCAGTCAACGGTCTCGCTATAACCGCGTAATTGTAGATAAACTTTCTAAAATAGCCTGTAAGACCCAAAAAACTCTGAAGCTGTTTCAGTGTCTGCGGCGTTTTGAACTTAGAAACGGCTTCAATCTTCAACGGGGTCGGATACAGCTTTTTATTTTCGATGATATGGCCAAGAAACTGGATTCGTGTTTGCAAGAAATGACACTTTTTAAAATTCAGCTCAATCCCATACTCTTCACACGTTTTGAGAACTTCTTTCAGATTTGTCAATGCTTCTTGCTCGTCTTTGGCTGGAATGATTACGTCGTCAACATATGGAAGTGCTATTCCTTTTCTAGTCAGCTGTCGAAAAATTGCACCAATGTGCCTTTGAATACTCCGGGCGAATTCGACATACCAAACGGCACCTTGCGGAACTGGTACTGGCCGCTTTGCGTCACAAATGAGGTGTACTTCCTACTCTCTTCGGCTACAGGAACATGGAAGAACCCATTCTTCAAGTCAATTGTACTGAATATTACAGCGTCTTGCAAACGATCTAGCTGGTCATCTATTAACGGCAACGGGAAATGATCTTTTACGATGACTTTATTGATACGTCTAAAGTCAATGCATAGACGTGGCGTGCCGTCGCTCTTCTTCACCAATACAACCGGACTCGTGAACTCTGACTCTGACTCCTCAATTACCTTTTTCTGCAGCCACTCGTCGATCTGGTCTTCTATGATGCGTGTTTCATTTATCGCAAATCGTCGTGGCCGCGAAAATATTGGCGTTTCGTCTTTTAGAATTATTTTCATTTCAATATTCGTTGTTTTTGATTTTTCCGGTTTATACGTCGATATAATTTCGCGTACTTTGCTTTGTGTAAACTCGTTTACCGCGTTGCTTATGTTCAGCTGAGAATTGTCTACCGCTACGTCGATTCTCATTATGCACGATTCATCATAAGGATCTTCTTTATTTTCATTTGGCATTTTACTCACTTTCACTCCATTGCGATTAAACGATATTTCTGCGTGCAAACAAAGCTCTTCCCCTATTATCAGTTTTATGTCCATGAACCTTGCAGCAACAACATAAAAGTTTAACACATATTCTTCATTGTCAATATGTATGCTATGGTTCACCTGACCAATCGGCTTGATATTGTCAGCTTTGCTCTCACTTCCGAAACCGACCAAACACACTCTGCAGTCTTTTAATTTTGGCATACGCAGTTCGTCGTATAAATCTTCACGTATAATGTTAAATTTACTGCCAGTGTCAAATAATGCCATACACTTTGCATTTTTAATCGAAACTTCTTTAGACGTTAATTCAGTTTTATTTGAAACTACGCGCATGTTTTGTTTTTCATCGTTTTGTTTCTCACTATTTTCCTTGCAATTTTTAGATATGTGCCCAAACTGATTACATTTGAAGCACTTTCTTCCTTTTTCTTTGTTGGCGCAACTGTTAGACAAATGTCCCTTCTCTCCACAGTTAAAACAAACTACGTCTTTTTTGCCAACCTGTGTATTATTTTGTCCAAACTGCAACTTTTTATCTCTTCCAATTTTATCACTCTTTTTCATTTTCTCGGTAATTTTCTCATAATCATTTAATTTGTTTTTAAAGTCACTCATCATTTTTGCACCATATAAAATTGTTTTATTTAATGCCATCTCGTCAACACCGTCAATCACGTATTGCATAAGTGCGTCGTCTTCCACATTGCCTCTCGAAGCAATATCTCTCATGCGATAAAAAAATTCCAAAACACTCTCTTTGGGTCGTCGTTTACTCTCGTTGAGCTGCATGTGTATTTGTTTGCTACTGATTTTCGACTTGAATTCGTTCAATAGCGCGTTCTTCAACGTTGTCCATGAGTTCAAATGTTTTTCACTCAAAACAAATAGTCGGGCAATGCCCTTTAGCGACTTCTTTGCGAAAATAAGTTTTTGCAAATCTGTCCAACGCATAAACTCTGCCTGTTCCTCGAAATCTTGTATCCATTCTTCGACAGCCATATCATCAGAGCCATCGAACACTCGGATAGACTCTTCTATATCGCGAAAACTTATGGCAAAACGGGGTGCGGCCTGCTCATCGTAGTTCTGCCGTTGCTCGTTGCTTCGTTCTCTATTCCTTTGTCGACTTGTTGTTGGGATCTCTCTTGTGTGCATGTTGTTATAGCTTTCTCGCTCACTCCCGCGTCTCTCAAGCACAGCTTCTGCATCGTTCTCTTGATCTTCGTTTTCGTCTATTCCCTCCTCGTCGTCCTCTTTTATCAGTGTCGTCTTCATTATCGTTGTCCTCATCGTCGTTGTTGTTTTGCAGCAGCTCTCCTTCCATCAGATTCCTAAAGATATGGAGTGCCACATTTTCCGCATTGTGATTTATGTTCAATGTAACACATATTGAAACAAGATCACGGTCCGTTAGCTTTGCTTGTATATATACGCGCTTTGCTGCAAATCTGGCGTCGTCTTCGTCGTATTCGAAACCACTAAAATCGCGCAACCGACTTCGGTTTTTTCGGTCTCCTTCTTGTTCATACACGAATTTGTGCAATGCACCAATGCTTGACTTCGTTGCCCGTCGAAGGCTTTTTGGAATTAAATCGTTTAAGCACGTCATTTTGAAGAAATAAAAAAAAAATTGTCTATTTTATTTTCTCCGCTTTTTTAAATTTCCACGTCGTTTTTTGTTTGTTCTCAAGCTCCGTAACTTGTACCGCCGTCGTCGTACCGTAACTTATAAATTTTTGCTTAATTCCACCACGCGTTCCTTAAAAATTTTCCGCTCAAATCCGGGACGAGCCTCCAAAATGTGGGGGTTTTGGTTTAATATTAAGTTTAATAAATGATAAAGTATAGTATTTGGTACAAGAAATAGAATTTAAGCGTCGTTCATCGTCTGGTCTCTTTCCACAACCCTCTCACGTCGGCAGCTGGATCGACAAACTCCCTCGGCCTCTCTCTTCTCGATCTGCTTTGTGCAGATGTCTTAATTCGCCATCGGTTGTGCTTGCTGTTGTGCTTTGGGAATTCGCTTGGGAGCGAATTCGCTCACGCTCGTTTTGTCTAGGGATTTGCAAACACAACCCACAGTTATGTATGAAATGTAATGTAGTTCGTAAGGTTACGGCATGAAGTCCCGCCACTGTAAATCCAAGCAACATGTAACTACACGCCCGCAGCATAGCCGACAAGCGGTGCGTGGGAATAAAGCACTCGTAAATTGAACTTCGTTTCGCATGGTTTATTTTTTGATCGCCCTTTATCGCCGCCCACAGCTCTGGTCTGTACTGCTAATTCCCGCGTCTCAAGTCTAAGTAAAGGCATCAAACAAACAAACAAAAATAGTTTCGAATTTTCTACACTAACCCTATACAAAAAAGAAACTAGGAGAGCAAAAAGGGCATCTTGGCAAAAATGTTGCTCCGAAATTGAAGACACGACAGAAGCCGCAAGGCTACGCAAGATCCTGTCAAAAACAGCCCCCTCGGTGGGATATCTCAAGAGAATGGATGGTACGTGTACAAACTCTAGTGAGGACTCCCTACATATTCTACTCGATACTCATTTTCCTGGGTGCACGACCATCGAGCCGGCAGACACCCCAAGTGAAGGCCCGGAAACCTCGATGGTGCACATCCTCACAAAACGTAATATTAGCTGGGCAGTAAACAGCTTTAAATCCTTCAAATCGCGTGGCCCGGACCAAGTCATTCCGGCTCAGTTACAAAAAGCCGGGGACATGGCGTCAACTGGCTGAAAAGTATCTTCAGGAAGATACTGACAGTGGGAAAAATCCCCCGCGCTTGGCTCAAGGCTTAAATAGTATTCATCCCCAAAGCAGGGAAACCCTCACACACAACCCCAAAAGACTTCAGACCAATAAGTCTATCGTCCTTTCTTCTCAAAACCTTGTTGTTATCGCATTCAGCGATTTGATCGCAGCTTGGCTATCACTATAGATATTTATATGAGTTGCCGTAGGGGCACGTTACTGAAGGCAGCCCAAAGCTTTCCTGATCGCTATGACTTCCGCTTGGAAGATGATCTGGGAGCCAATGAGAGACCTTTGAGAGACTAGTCGGGCTGCAGCTGAGAACAACCATAAATCCGCAGTGGCTATCAGGCGCATAAAATGCCTACCGAAAAGGAAAATCCACCGTAACGGCACTCCATGAAGTAATCTCGACGGTAGAGAAATCCCTACACATCAAAGAATACTCCTTAATAGCTTTCCTAGATATCGAGGGAGCTTTTAACAACGTCATACCAGGAGCCATCACAGAGGCCCTGACTGACCTGGGAGTGGATCATCACTTGGTGATGCTCATTGATCAATTGCTCACATGCAGGACGGTGACATCATCAATGGGATCGTCCACTCAGTCAAGGTATGTCAACAGAGGCACCCCGCAAGGTGGTGTCCTGTCTCCCCTTCTATGGAACATACCAGTCAACAAGATTCTGTGTGACCTGGAAGGGGAGGGCTGCAAAGTGGTAGCATACGCGGACAACGTTGCCATTATCTTCTCGGAAAAATTCCCTTAAACACTTTGCGATCTAATGACCGCAAAGCTTGCGCGACTGTCAGAATGGACAGAGTCGCGTGGACTGGGAGTTAATCCCTCTAAAACGGAACTTGTGTTGTTTACAACCAAATACAAAATCCCGTCGTTCAACCCCCCAATACTAAACGGATGCAGGCTCTCCTTCAGCGACAGTGCCAGTTACTTAGGGTTGGTAATTGAAAAAAAGCTTAGCTGGAACCTGAGCATCAAAGACAGAGTGAAGAAGGCTACGATAGCCCTCTACACTTGCAAAAAGGCAATTGGCTTGAAATGGGGCATGAACCCAAGCATATTCCAATGGATATACCTAGAAATAGTTAGACCAAAAATACTCTACGGAGTCGCAGTGTGATGGCGTGCCCTATCAAAAAAAGACCATCACTAAACAACTGGGCAAAGTAGAACGAACTGCCGCCCTATGCATCAGTGGAGCCCTACGCACCACACCAAATGATGCGCTAAATGCCATCCTATGCCTCGAGAGCCTAGAGCTTGCAGGCAGGGAGCAGGCAGAACTGGCAGCAATTCGTCTGAGGGACTCCGACCAATGGGTGTCACAGCACACCTGTCACGCATCTATCCTAAACGGGAACGAGATCGTCCCAACAAAAACGGACTTCTGTGTTCCGAGGGAGTACATAGATACTCCTTTTGAAATAATTATCCCCCACAGAGGCAAATGGCTCGAGGGACCACCTGGCACAGATGGAGCCATTCATATCTTTACTGATGGCTCAAAGCTGGACAACAAGGTCGGAGGAGGAATCTACTCCGAACAGCTGAACATAAGACACTCTTTCAGGCTCCCAGATCATCTTCCAAGCGGAAGTCATAGCGATCAGGGAAGCTTTGGGCTGCCTTCAGGAACGTGCCCCTACGGCAACTCATATAAATATCTATAGTGATAGCCAAGCTGCGATCAAATCGCTGAATGCGATAACAACAAGCTCGGCTACCGTGGCAAACTGTCGCAAATCCCTCCATGAGATGGCTTATCAGTCTGTCATCAGCCTAATATGGGTCCCGGGCCACCAGGACATTGAAGGCAACTGTATAGCAGACGAGCTGGCCAGAGCTGGTACAACAATCCCCCTTCTCCATGATAAGGAGGATATTCGTATGCCAATGGACACCGGCAAGCTCAAAATAAAAGAACATTTTCAGCGACTAATAAATGACAGATGGCAAACAGTTACACTATGTCGCATAACTCGGCAAATATGGCCTAACATTACTAGGAAGCGCACCGATGAGCTTTGCAAACTCAGTAGGAGCAGGTGCAGCTCAGTCATACGCTCCCTTACGGGACATTGGCTAATAGGCACCCATGCTAACAGGCTGGGTGCCCCCTATAACGACTTCTGTCGGAGCTGTAGAGATGAGGACGAGGAGGAGACTGTGGAACATGTGTTCTGCTCCTGTCCGGCTCTCAGTAGAAGGAGACTTCAATACTTGGGAGCACCTTTCCTAATTGACATTTCGGACATGTCTACAATCAGGTCCAGACGGATCGCAAGCTTCATAAGGGCATCCGGATGGGACAATGGTTAACATATTGTATTGTATTGTTTGTTTATTGTATTTCCTAGTGCTACAAGCAAGGGGCTTATAATTAGAGCACTAGTCACTAGGTGTCACATTAGTTTGGGATTAAACTTAGATCTAAATTAATCTTTTAATATGACATACTAATAAGTGGTTACATATATTGATTTGTTTTCTTATGCTTATGTTCGTGTTATTTTATTTTAAATTGAATTTGATTTTTAAATCTTAGTCTAGTGTAAGGTGGGCACCTAACTGTGTTTTGAATTGTGAAAGGTTTCGTATTGTTTTCATGTGATGTGGAAGATGATTCCATATGCGAATAACATTCACAAAGAAATGTCTCTCAGAGTTTAGTGTTCTATATCGTATGGTGATAATATTGTTCGTTCTTGCGGAATTGGTAAATCTTAATTTTTCATACAGATATTGGGGTTGTCTGGTGAGGATTATTTTATGTAGGAACGTAAGCATCTTATAGTCAATCCATTTGAAAAGAGTCATGTCGAAAATGTTATAGGAGAATGCAGAGATTCTGTCGCTGCGCCTTAATCTAAATATGTATCTAGCTATATTATTAAAGCAAACGCTCAACTTTTGCCTGTTTTCGTAGCCACAGTTTCCAAATGCCTCAATCCCATAAGTGAGTACAGGTACTAGGTATGCTTTTGCTATCTGCATCCGGATGCTAACTGGTATAAATTACTTGGTAATATTAAGTGCCCTTAAGATCCCATATGTTTTTCCAACTGCTTTGCTCACATGATCATCCCACGACAGAGTACTATTTATTATAAAGCCTAAATTAGTTGTCTTCTCTATGTAGCTAATGGGAGTGTTTGATATTTCTACACGTCTCAATATAGTTTCATTTATTTTTTTTCTTGTTTTTGTATATAATCAAGCATTTTGACTTTGTTGGATTGAGGCATAGACGATTTTTGGTTGCCCACGCACTAATTTTCTCAAGCTCTCTATTGGTAACATTTATGCACTCATCTATTCGATTTAACGGTCGACTAACATATAATTGGACGTCATCGGCGTACATGTGCACTTTACAGTCGGACAATACTATTGGAAAATCATTTATATAAATGGAGAACAATATCGGACCAAGTACTGATCCCTGTGGGACACCACACTTAACATAGGCAAAGGACGACATTTTCCCTTCAGCAACAACAGCCTGGCTCCTATTTAGCAGATAGGATGATAGCAACCGTACTGCAGAGTCAGAGAAGTTGTAGGATTCGCGAAGCTTTGCGATGAGGATGCGATGGTCAACTGAGTCAAAAGCTTTAGTGTAGTCAAGAAGAGTTAGGAATGTTACATTTCCGTCGTCTATTCTTTCACGGATATCCTCTACAATTTTTATCATTTCAGTTGTGCAACTTCTATTTGTTCTGAATCCAGATTGATTGTTGTTTAGTAATGTGTGCTCTGTAAGGAATGAATTTATTTGTTTAGCTACCAAGGTCTCGAACGCTTTTGACAGGGTCGGGAGTATGGATATTGGCCTATATTCTGCAGAGTTTGCTTTTGGGATAGGCATTATTTTAGCCTCCTTCCACTGTTCCGGGAACGTTGATGTGGTAATGGCTGTAATGGCCAGTAGCATTTGATTTAATCTTATGAATGGATTCTAGAACATCACAAGGACTAACACAACAGAAACTAAAGCTAGGAACAGTATAATTATAGGGCGCTGATGTCAAGTTCAGGGTTGGTGTTGGGTCCGGTACAACTAATTGCAAACATTTTTTGTTAACTTCATTTACGTCCATGTCAACTAGTGAGTTTCTTGTTTTTCTGCCAATTCCTATACTTTTAATCACTTGCCATTTCTGCTTGCTACACAGAGCGTTGTTAAACTTTGACGAGTAGAAGGTGGTCTTAGCAGAGTATATTAGTTTAGTTACGTTTGATCTTAATGATTTGTACATATTAAAGTGGCTTTCAGTCTTATATCTTTTAAATTTTTTAAAAGCCTCATTTCGTTTGATGATACCCAGCTTTATCTCCGGGTTGAACCATGAGTTATCTGTTCGTTTGACTGTCTTTCTCTTAATAGGTACATGTTCACAGTAAAGATAGTCAATGTTTGATTGAAGTTGGGCAAGCTGAGAATTTACAGACAACATATAATGTATTGACGTCCAGTCAAGGATGCTAATGTCAGTGTGTAGTTTTTCAAGGTCAATGTTCTTGAAGTCTCTGTAAAAGGTGTCATAATTATCGTAGTCAGGATTAAAATCGTAGGTCAAGAAAATAAGGTCATGTTTTGAATACCCTGGTGCTGTGAGTTGGTCATATAGTAGAATTTTGTCAGTACTGTCGACAAAGAATAGGTCTAGTAGTGTGTTTCTTGTTTTTGTAAAGTGTGTGGGGAGCTGGTGGTTCACTATATTTAAGTCAAGGCTCAACATGCTATCTGCTAATGAGGATTCTCTAAGAATATCACAATTAAAGTCACCTTCTAGGATTACGTCTGTATAAGTCAAGGAAATGTCAGTAATAAGTGATGTCAGGTCTGAGTAGTCAATGTTTCGATTTGGTCGATATATGCAACCAAGAAGCATCTTTCTTCTATTGATGGTGATCGTTAGAAATAAGTATTCTATGGCACTATCTGGTCCTTGCTTACAGAGGATTTTTGCGGATATCTTGTTATTTATGTAAATTGCAACGCCCCCGGCATGCCCTACACGATCAGAACGAAATACATTGTATCCTCTACATTCAATTAACGAGTCACTTAAGTCGGGGACAAACCAAGTCTCGGACACACATATAACATCCACACCAGAGTCGATAAACATATGTCTGAATTCGTCAATTTTTTTTGTCAGGCTTTGTGCATTGATATGGCAGATTTGCAGACCCGATTTTTGCTTCACCAGAATTCTGAGGACCTGAGATGTATTCACATTTGTTAGTTCTAATGAACCGTCCATATCAAGTGTGTTTTAACACAACGAAAAATTTCATTACAGTAAGTACAGTTAAGGGCCCACTTAAAAATAAAATACAGGAAGGTGGTTAGATGGGTAATACTTATAGCTAACATGAAAAATTTGCCTATGGTTATATTATTGACGAAACGAGCTATTCTCGTCTCCAGCTGCAGGGCTCTCAGTAGCAGCTTGCATCTCCCTCAGATCCTCAATTTTGAGAACTTCCCAGATCTCACTTTCTTGGATCACTTTGACGTGAACCATACCCCTGCGCGTAAACACGGATTGCAGCTTCCGATGCTTCTTCATTTTCAGAGCTTCTCTAAAAATCTGGTAGTTTTCCCTGGTAAGCTGCTCGTTGACATATACTGGGGCTGGTGAGTTTAGGCCGAGTAACTGCAGAGTTAGGGGCTGCTTGGTTTCCCGCCTGTACATACCGATGTTGCGCAGTAATGCCGCTTTGTCGCGCACCCGTTCCAGCTTGACAATGATGATTTTGTTCGGCCTCATACGATAGATGTCCCTAATAGCAGGCGCAGGCGTGTGATTTAGGCTGAGGCACAAGTTGTTGAAGATATGTTTCAGCTTTTCACCTTCGACGTACGGAACTCCATGGATCCTCAGGTCGCATGCGACATTGGCCTTAGCCTGTGCATCTAGTTTTAACAAAAGCTGGGCTTCCAGATCCTCTAGGTGGTCGGGTCTCTAACGATCCCGACAACTGCCACAACCTAACCTAACCTAACTTAGCCTTGTCATCAAGCAGCCAAATCAAAATTCAAGACGCACCTCTGCCAATGTAAACGCCTTTTCTGCTTCATTGCGTCTATTCCGATATCGATAGCAGACGCGCCCAGTGTAAAAAGGCTATTATTTGCGAAGAAAAGCTTGCACATAATAAGAAATCGAACATAGAGAGACATTTCGTTACACACTATTCCCAATTCGCTGCTAAATATCCAACCGGTGACTCAGGAAAAAAAGCTGTTGAGAACTGCATAAAACAAAAACAACAGTCAAAATCTATGTTAAGTAAGTGGACGCAATCTTCAAATATTTTTAAATCTGGCCTGCTTTAAAATATCCCTACAAATTGCAAAAAGAGGGAAACCATTCACAGACGGGGAGTACATCAAAGATTGCTTTGAATGTGGAGGCGAAGAATTGTTTTGTGATTTCCAAAATAAAACGGAAGAAGAAAATCAAAGATTTGCCATTATCTGCAAAAACCATACAGGATTGAACTGCTAAAATGTCTTCAAATGTAACCCATATGCAAGTGGAAGATATCCAATTAGCTTCTGCTTTATCACTTGCTGTGGATGAGTCTTGCGACATAAAACACGCTGCACAAGTTACCCTTTTCGTCAGGTATATGTCATCACATGGTCCAAAAGAATAAATGCTGGGATTTCTGCCGCTCTCAGGACAAACTCGTGGAGAGGATATAACAAATGTTGTTCAGAAATGCTTGGCAAGCTATAAAGTCGATATATATAAAATCGTTTCTATAGCAACTGATGGAGCCAGAAGTACGACAGGAATACATAAAGGGGTAATAACGATTCTTCGCAAAAAAAAATTTTAGCGTTCCACTGCATAATTCATCAGCAGGTTCTGTATGCTCAAACATTTCCATCCGAAATAGTTAAGGTCATCAACTTGGTAATTAAGATCATTAACAGCATTTTGGCAAAAGCTCTCTACCATCGCCAGTTTCAGGAATTCTGATTTACCTCTGCACAATAAAGTGCTATGGCATTCCAGGGGTAACATATTGAAATGTTTTGCGTCTTCCTTGAGTGAAATAAAAACATTATTGAATCAAAAAGGCATTGTTCATCCCGAATTAACAGAAGACAAATGGCTGCAAAAATTGAACTTCATGGTAGATATCACAAAGATTTTTAAATAACTTCAATGTACAACTATAAGGGAAGGGAAACCCAGCGTACACATTGCTTGAGGAATTGGCTTGTTTCGAAAATATTTTACTTCTTTTTGTCGAAGACATCAAGCGCGGCAAACTACTTCATTTCGAAAATCTGAAATAATATCGCGATCAAAACAATGCTAATATTGACACAAATGACTTCATCCTGGTTCTAAGAAAAATGAAGAATGAATTTGCTAGCAGATTTGAGCAATTCAAAAGAAGTGCTAGTACACTGTCTTTTGTAGTAAATCCTCTTAAAACCAATACAAATGAATTAAACATTGAGCCATTTGAAATTGATGCTGGTTCGCTTCAAATGCAATTGCTGGAATTGAAAACCAAACACTTGTGGAGTGTGACTTTTGACTATGAAGATCAAAAAGATGTCCGTCCAAGGCAGACGGAATACAAATCAAAAACGGAGACGAGAGAACGCAGCTTCATTGCGACTCATACATACATATTTACCTATGCTGGATAATGCATAACAGAAAGGAAAATAGAGAAGACACAGTGCGTTGTTTAAGTTTACATATTTAACAGAATCAAATTAATTCAATTTTATGCGAAAAAAATCAGATCGGCAAAATATTGTTTTTAAAATTAGCAGATATAAGTTCTATTATAGAAGTTTTATCCCATTTTGAAAATGCGTCCAAAGTCCTAGAGGAGAAAATTATCCCACCCTTCATTTTGCAATTCCCCACACTCATGCGCTGAAAAAGCTTGCTCCAGTCATATCTCTAATAAAGTGGGAGAAAAATTAATGAAATCTTTCAATGCTGTTTATATCCACATATGCATAGTTTTCATACACTCGCTAATTTTTTATTTCCCCCAGCAAATCAGTTTCCGTCATTTTCGGAAGAAGAAAAAAAATCTACTTTAGCGAATTGCCAAATGGTGCTGAAGAATTTAATTGGGAATGTTAAACTAATTCAACAGAATCTCAAAGATAGCATATTTTTTAAACATGTCGCAGCAATAGCAATAGAGAGTTACAGTGCTATTTGAATTCAATGACATTTCTTACACACAAATTTTGTGTGTTTGGACTGGTGGAAAGCCAACCAAATGTCTAATCCTACATTATTTAAACTAGCATACAACATTTTTTCTGTACCTGCTAGTAGCGCCGCCTCAGAGAGGGTTTTTTCTAAAGCCAGGAGTTTGCTTTGTGAGAAAAGAAGCGCTATAGGAAACAATCCAAACATGGTAAATCAAATCATGGTCCTCAATGATAATTTGAACCCATTTTCCAATTCCAATCTAATTTCTAATTGTAACTGACATACATATATGAAAAATGTTCCTTTTGTTTTTAAATTTATTAAATAAATGAAAACTTATGATGAATTTGTTGTACTAATGAATTTGTAAATTGTATTTTAATGCGCCTGTAATTGTTGTTTCCTTACTCAAAGGCAAGAGCTTACGCGTAAGTATGCGTAGCACCAAAGACTACACAATACACCAACAAAATATGAAGTCTGACGACGGGAATAGGTCCAGGGCCGGATTAGCATTTGCCTATGGCCCCAATTCAAGGGCTAACATAAAAATTTGTTGAAAAAGCCTAGTACTCAGATCGAAAAAAACACCTCGCGAACAGAATCAGGGTTGATATTCTTATGAAGCCGATAAGAAATTTTTGACGGCAAAAACTGTTTTCTAGGCTCTGTACGGAAGGCAGTACTCAGATCAACAAACAAAAAGGTCGGTATATACTAGAAAAGTATCCGAAGTATTTACTTGCATTGCGGGTATGTTTCGACCCACCTCGAAAATGATATCAATTTAATATATTTTTCCAGCAAACACGAAGCAAACATTGCAATAAGAGTACAAAAAACCAAATGAAATATTTTAATACTGAAGACAAATAGAATCTAATTAATGCAGTATTTTATGAACTAGTTCTCATTCATGGAAAATGGATTATTTATTATTTTTCTTAATTTTCATAAATATAAAACAAATATTGTTTTCAAAACATTTTTTCTTCACGGTATCTAGCACGGGAGGCGTCGCCATCTGCTGCTGCTGATAGTCAGACACATTCCCTTGCCAATAAAAATGGGGGAGTCAAGACATGATGCAATTATATAAGGTGGTCTCGTCGGCAAAAGTAGTCCCTTTACAATGTTTACAATAAGTGGGAGTGAAAGGGCTCAGCGCAGTAAGTGTGAGTGAAACAAGCGTGTTGATTAACGAGTTGTAAATCAAACGAGCTGATTTTTTTATATAATATAATTTTTAATAATTTTGAATTTGAAATTAAACGTTGTTTTTGTTTTTGGATAGATATTCTTTTGTTAAGGCTCTTAATTCTAAAATAAATTCGAATCTTAAAATACAGAGTTTTTATATCTAAATTAATTTTAACTGTTTCGGAAGCCATTAACAATTTTTGTTGAACATTTTTTGTAATGATAAACTGTTCTTTGCACAAGCTTGCGGCAAAACTGCAATACGTAATTTTTTTTGTGCACGACAAACATCGATATAATCGATTCTTTGGTTTTGGTGTAAACATCGATTCTTTTTTTGGAAATTCCATCTCCAATTTACCACAATTTAATGCGAACTTGAGTACAGCAAAAGGGTAAGAATAAAATGTAACTTTAAAAGAATATTTATACAATATTTTTGCATTTTATTTGTGTAGAATCCGAGTGTGCTGGTAATCCGGTAGGAAGGGAGTAGAATGGATATGTTTTTGCAGTTGAAAGGTAAATATTAACAAAATGCAGTGATGCGCACGTGTTTTCACATTTTTTTATTAGGAAAAAGAACTCATGGCGAAAAAAATGAGTCCGATTCGGAAGAGAATGACGAGCCATGGAGGAAAGACAAATGTGGTAGGTCAACCGTATGGAACTACTTTAAGCGCTTGCAAGATGGAAACGAAAAATGTAAACAATGCGCTGGAATATATAAATCATGTGGGAATCCGACAAATTTATTCAACCACTTAAAACGTGCGCACCCAACATTGATGGACAAACCAAAGGCAGCTAAGACTTTGGATGCTTACTACAATGCTCAAGCTGGAATACTCATATCAGATAGACGAGCCTCCTTAAAGGCTAACAACGTAAACAAATTGTTATTTGCGGGCAGGAATCAGTGGTTTCTGGAGCAATAAAAGAAAACAATGGATCTAAAAAAAACGAGAAGGAACGTGTAAGTCGCTTCTACGCAACTCTTATACCCGTACTACGTCAGTATATACATTTTTGAGCTTATGATTTTTAAGAATTTTAGAAAAAAAAAAAATTTTACATTTTACATTTTTTTGCCACATATGATATCTACATCTACATCTACAATGTCTATTCTACATCTAACATGTAGTTTGTACAAGTACCATTTAGATTCTACATCTCCTCCGCTAGGGGTTGCTCGCGCACTGAACGCGGCAGAATGTGCGAGCGAGAAGGAAAATGAGATGCGTTGTCGTTGGCGGGAGGGGAGGGAAGCAACTGAAAATTAATTTCTTCATTCTGGCTATAATTATGATCCGATCTGATTCAGATTCGGCAATCTGGTGTATGGGCATTTTCTACGATACTGCGTTTTTAGTTTTATCGTATCTTTAAAACTGTGCCTGCCACAGATTTTCTCCTTTTGTGGGGCGATTTTGAATATTGTAGCAGTGTGATATCACATGAGTCTGGAAACCAAATTTGGTTTCGCTAGCTCTTATAGTCTCTGAGATCCAGGCGCTCATCAAGACGGACAGACGGACAGACGGACGGACAGACGGACATGGCTATATCAACTCGGCTATTGATGCTGATCAAGAATATATATACTTTATGGGGTCGGAAACGTTTCCTTCTCTGCGTTGCACACATCCACTTTTACCACAAATCTAAGATACCCCTTAACTCTTTTTTGAGTACGGGTATAAAAATGTGTTTATATTCGATTTAATCGATTAAATCGATGTTTTTGTCTAAAAGATCGAAAAGAATCGATTCTGCGAAAATCGATTTTTTCCCAGCTCTAACGCACTGAACGTTAAGGGACTAAAAACCGAACGATTCGGCAGCCGACGAGACCACCTTATGTAATTGCATCATGGTCTAGGATATGCCTGGGGAAGAGCGGCTCCAGCCGAAAAAGTGCATTTTATTTACTTTCTACAAAACCAAGCAGCGGTCTGAGCAGTGTAACCGTCGGAATGCAGTGCACACCTCTGGTTGCACCACTGGCCGCTCGAAAAATATATGACATTTGTTTGCTGGCAAACAGTTTTTGGATCTGAGTACTAGGCTAAAATCAAAAATCCAAATAATGAATAAAGGAGATGGCGTTAACCCATGTCAGACGTGGAGGCCAAATAAATCTTTCAACTAATCACGGTTAAAAGTAGCTTAATATCAAAAAATATAATCAAACAAACATAAAATTTATATGTTTTTATTTCATATGAAAAAAGAAGGGAGCTGGCGTGAAAAAAGTAGGGTCCCAGATTGATGGTTGCCCAGGGCCGGTTGAGGGCTGATCCGGTACTGAATAGGTCGAGTTTGGTGTTAAAGTTGTTATTTGTTTGTATTGTGTGTATTTACAGTGGGGACTGAGCCGAATAGGGTGGAAAAATTAAAAAATTTTTATGAACGCTTTGAATAAAACAAATGTACACATATAGTAGAAAATGTTCCAGAGCTATAGCGAATCTAATTTTCAAGATAATTTTAGAGATATGAGATATGAGCACTCAAAGTTGATAACGAAATGTAAAAAAATGTAAAAAAAACTGTGCGCATCTGCTGAGCGGTCTTGATCTCGCGGTCAGAGACGAAGCATAGCCGAAAAGAGAATTGAAACCCCGCGCGCTCCCTTTTTCCGTGGGGCTTACCGGTAAGCCTCGCCATAGAACAGCTTTTTGGTCGCTCATGCAGCATCTATTGTATAGTCTTTGGTAGCACCACTAAGCAAACAACACATAAAGGCGTCAAATCGACGAAAAACTGCCTGCATACCATTTTTGGACGATTGGCTCCCAGGCCTTCGTTTATTATTTATTTATTTATTTTATTAAATTAAAAAAATCGTCTTGGGGGTCTTGAGCTTTAAGTTATTATTAATACTTTTAAAGATTTTATTGAACAAAAATTGCTCTGAATTTTCGCAGTGCACAATGTTGTCCTTTAAAAGTTCGCCGCAGGTGTCGCAATGAAACTTTTGTTGCGACTTATACAACACAAAACCTGTAAAATAACGCAATGCGTTTTCTTTACTTGCACTAATAATATTAGTGGAAGAAAAATCCATAGTCTCCGTTATATGAGGGCTATGTTAATTATTGCATTTTTCTAAGGCAACCTCTTGGCAAGGTAACTGTTCTTTGGTCTCCGAGAATTCGACTTGAATTTCTCGCTTTGCCTCATAAATCACATTTATAAGCATGTTGTCATCATCCGGTTCACAGTTTTCACTTGTACTTTTTGAGGTAATGATTTTCATTGACAACATTTTTGAAATGATTGCGTTGAATTCGAAGAGCATTGGAGTATTGTTGGTAACCCCTCTACTTCTTATTAGATAGAAAAGGTTCTCCAATGCATCTTGATTCAGTCGAGACAAAATCAAGAAGTAAACATCTGTATTTTCATTCCATACGTCGTGTGCAAGCAATAGTATTGAATTTATAGAGAGAATAAGTCCATCAATACAATATACATTGCTGGGATAACGACACTTCTCAAAATACTCTTTCATTTCCATAATGTATTTTTCCACATTGTTATTTTTTTGTAGAGCTGACTTCATTGGGTGTTTGCCACTTAGATTATTGCTGTTTAAGCAATCAAACATTTTATTTACTCTTTCGAAGAAAATAGCAGTTGAATATGCTACATCCCTGCAATCATCTAAATTGCCACTTTCAATTAATGTTTTGATTGCAGAGGATACCGTGTGGCTAAATACTTGTGTAGCATATTTCACTTTCATCTTTTCAAATGAATTGGGGTCTATGTGGTTACGTGCTAATTTTGGACATAATCTAGTAGAAGAGTTATTAGTATCTATTTCAAACAATTTTTCAACTACTTTCCATGATACTGGTCCATCAGGTGTTTCGATACAATTTTTCATTAATATATTTCGTGATGATTTTATAATATGTGGGACATCATAGATGGCAAAAATTTGATGATCATCGACTTTAAAATATGGGTTTTCCAGGCTCACCCAAAATTTTTTAAAGGCTCCGCGGTTATTTGAGCCTTGGTCACATACAATTGCTCTAATATTAAGCCCCAATTTATAAGCAGCTTTGATATTATTTTCGATTTTTTTCCTTTAACTTCAGAGAAGTCAGCCCAGTAGATGTTGCAAAGTAACTTAAAACATATTTCCAACTCACATAGAGCCCCCTTACCATGAATACAGAAATTTGCTTGCACAGTTGAGATGTTTTTTCCACACCATCATCCACAAACCCTTCCACTTCATCTCGGTGTGAATTATAATGCAGGCCCTTTCTAATTGAGATTTCAACGAAAATTAAAGCAGCATGCTTACTTTTTACATCCATTTTTTAAAATATTGTAAGCAACGTGTTTGATAGGTTCTCATTTAGGCCTGGTATCAAACATTTCACAGGAGCCCATCTACCCAAAGATGATTTAGACTGAAAATTTAACTCCAAATCATTTCGCATAGCTTGGAAGAATAAAAATGTATGCTTTGAGCAATAATTTTTTTCATCCTCTTGCCAGGAAGTTTTATTTTTAAGAAGCATTTTGCAAACCGAATTTGAATTTTATTCTTGTCTATCATTGTAAATATATTTTCCCGTTTACGTGACTCTTTCGAATATCGGAGCTTCTTGTATTTTTCGATCCTTAACGATGTTTGCAGCTTATGTACCTTCTTCCTATACAATTGAACTCTCTTTTTTTCTTTATTAAGTTCTTGAGACATTTCCAATACTTATTTTTGTAATATAATTCATTTTGCTCCTTCTTTAAGCAGTTCAAAATTCCGCATTTTGGGTAGGCTCATCAGATACAATCATTTTATTATCAACGGGTTCGATGGCAACGGAAGGTAGACTTTCCATGTCTACGTCAAATTCCAAATTATTTTTTACTATAAAAGTTTCTTTTTTTAAATCAGAATATGATTCGATTTCGTCGCTATTATCCGCAAATCTAAACACATTGGTTTCGGTAGCTTATTGAAATTCGGGGCCTGAAACAATCTCAGAGTTGGTACAGCCAAAATACTTATTTTCAAAATGTTGATAGCATATATGCGCTTTATTTAAATTTACATCCGGACCTAGATTACAATTTGCAACCCACAGACGACGAACATTTTCGTTTTTGGGGAAATTTGAAAAGGCGTATAGGAAAATGCTCGGCGCCATTCCTGTACCCTTGCAAGCACGAATCTATAACACACCTGGAGCCAGCTTGTCTATGGCCCTTAGTTGGTACTTCCATAATATTTATTTGTATTGTATAATATAGTAAGCAAAAATAGTATAGTAATAATAATAAGAACAATATAAATATGTATGTAAATCGCAATATCGAAATAGGCTGTTCGAAATTGACTAACAGCAACGCAATCCAACTCGCAACTCGAAATGACAAAAAAGATTTTCGTTGCTAGGCGTCAGAGTCAGAGGACACAAATACAGGCATAGTTACACACGCACACGGTTATATATATAATAAATGTCGAATATTCGACACAGCTGCAAAGGAGCTCTCTCTCGGCTCAAGCCGGAGAGAGCCGAGTGCCCTGCCGAAGCTATCGGCTCCCGATCCGAAGGCCTGGGAGCCAATCGTCCAAAAATTGTATGCAGGCAGTTTTTAGTCGATTTGACGCCTCTATGTGTTGTTTGCTTAGTGGTTGTAGTCAGGGCAAGCAAGTACTGGAGCGGTGGTTAGTAGTCTATGTCCATGCTGGGCAACCATCAATCTGGGGCCCTCCATTTTTTCACGCCAGTTCCTTCTTTTTTAATTTGAAACAAAAACTTATAAATTTAATGTTTGTTTGATTAATTTGTATGTTTATCAGTGGATATTATATTTTTATACCCGTACTCAAAAAAGAGTTAAGGGGTATATTAGATTTGTGGTAAAAGTGGATGTGTGTAACGCAGAGAAGGAAACGTTTCCGACCCCATAAAGTATATATATTCTTGATCAGCATCAATAGCCGAGTCGATATAGCCATGTCCGTCTGTCCGTCCATATGTCCGTCTGTTCGTCCGTCCGTCTTGATGAGCGCCTGGATCTCAGAGACTATAAAAGCTAGAGCAACCGAATTTTGTTTCCAGACTCATGTGATATCACACTGCTACAAGTGTATTTCAAAATTTCGCCCCGCCCCCTTCCGCCCCCACAAAAGACGAAAATCTGTGGCAGCCACAATTTTAAAGATACGATAAAACTAAAAGCGCAGTATCGTAGAGAATGACCATATCTATCAGATTGCCGAATCTGAATCAGATCGGATCATAATTATAGCCAGAATGAAGAAATTAATTTTGAGTTGCTTCCCCTGCCCCCTTCCGCAAACGACAACGCAACTCATTTTCCTTCTCGCTCGCACACTCTGCCGCGGAGGAGATGTAGAATCTAAATGGAACATGTACAATCTACATGTTAGATGTAGAATATACATTGTATATGTAAATGTAGATAGCAGATGTAGCAAAAAAAATGTAAAATGTAAAATTTTTTTTTTTTCTAAAATTCTAAGAAATCATAAGCTCAAAAATGTATATACTGACTGAGTACGGGTATAAGTAGAGTCGCGTCCCCAGAAGCGACCTACACGTTCCTCCCCGTTTTTCATTATTTGGAGTTTGGTTTTTTCAAAAAATTTTTCTGTTAGCCCTAGGGCCCTAGGCAAATGCTAATCTGGCCCTGGACCTATTCTAGGGCCTGGGGGTGCTGGGACAGAAAACTCAGCTGCGACACGTTCGGTGTATGAACTGGCACATCTACAGTGGGGAGCAAAAGTGAGTACATACTCATAACCAGTGACTTTCGCCTCCCATAACAGCTAAACGAACAAAGCAAAGCAAACCAAATATTTTTCATATAGCAATTCATTTATTCTTAGAAAGTAGGTAATAACAACAGAAACAGATGGGAAGCTTTCATAGAGAGAAAAATAGAAAACCAAAACAACTCGCATGTGCTCAGTTTTAACCTTTTTACAAACATCTAAGAAAATAAATTAAACTTAATATTTATAATAGACCCTTTATAAGAAATGACATTATTAATACGCTTTGGCATATTCTCTACCAAGTTATCAATAATGTCTTTCGGAATACGATTCCATTCCATCTGTAGGGCGTACTGCCCTAGCCGTCGTTTCACGATTGACCATAGGTTTTCAATCGGATCGAGGTCGGGACTTTGAGCTGGCCCCTCCATCAACTTAAAACTTTAATTCCCTAGCCATTCCCGAACAATTTTCGCTCTTTGCTTGCGAATCCATCAGTGTAGAGGGCTTAATCCGTATTTCAAATTATTTAAAATGGGCCAAAACTTTTCACATTGGAAGTGCTTGTTATTATAAATCTGAAGGCATTGCCCCACATATGGGATAGGCGTTTGTTGACTTAGGCACAAATTCATGGCGTTATGCACTTTGCCATCGATTGCTGAAAGTTGTAAATTGAAGTTTATATAAAAAAATGTTTCGTCCTCCATAATCATTTTGCAGGGTTGCAAGTGTTTATCTGTTATTTTAAGTCCGAATTTTCCTTTAATATGCACTCCTTGGTCTCTTTCATAAATGCTTGTCTTAGGGGCCGACAAAATCTAGTTGATTGAAGTGTTCGGTTGTTCCACAAAACGTTTCCGGATGGATCTACTTGCCTTAATGGTGTCACAGTTGTGGCAAAAATGCTGGAATCCATATCATAAGCTTGAACTCCAGAATAACCTTGGTTGTAATTGGATTGTCTAGAGCTACCATCAAAACCATAGCTTAAAGTCAAATCCGCAGTCAAAAACGACATGCGCTGTTCTTGCATTACATTTAAAATTACTTCATCTTGTAATATTACAATTCGACCAGCAGTGTGGGCTAGTAGACTTTGAAGCGGGACCTTTGCTTTTGTCTCAGATATTAAAATGCAGTCTTTCTTTTGGTCCACAATTTTGTTGTAAGAAGGGTACATGTCGCAATTTTTGTCACTTTGATTGATCCCTTATTGCGCAATACTGATCTTTGGTGTGATCTTTGTCGAGAAGCAGGGCTAACGCCTCGTTGGGTGAGATAAATGTTGGCTTTCCGACTGGGTCCTGTACAGCCTTTCGAATCGAAGTTTTAGTACAAATGCAAGGTCGGTTTTTCCTCGTTTTTGCCGCTTAAATCAATAAATTGATGTTTCCTCCTTCCGATAGTACAAGATCTGCAGCCTGCTTTCTTTGTGATCTACGAAATTTCTTGGAATATGGTAGTACAGGACGGCCTACTGACTCTAAGCCTTTTGGAACGGTTACACTTGTCTGCATTTGACCTGCATATCTTCCATTTTGTTGCCAAACGATAACAAAAACTCATACTGGTATCTCTAAAGAGTTTTTTAATTTCATCTGAAATGTCGCCATTAATTCTCGCTTTTAAATAATTTAGTACCGCAATTTCCTTGGCTGTTTTACACTTCTCTGCTGTCTGGTCAGCAAACAACTCTGCATTGCTATATTTGAGGTTAAAATCTACTGCAAATTAAAAGAAAAGTGGTCAAATGTGGTATTTCTTACTATATACATTTCAACAAGAATTTATTAATGTACGATACACAATAAGTTTCAGGGTGGGAACTAGGTGGGACTCACTAAATATACCTTTTCAAAAATTAGTTTATATTAATAACACTTGTCAACACGACAATTAGGCTGTGGCCCAAAATGACTTTTTCTTATAGATTTTGGGGTTTAAAAATGTTTAAAGAATTAAATTATGGCAGAATTTTTTTTGAAGAATTTTTTAATTTTGGTATTTTTTGTAAAGCATTTTTCAGAGGTAGCGCATCTTTTTTTCACGTAACTCTAGTATCTTACTTTGCTAAAAAGATAATTAAAACAGCTACAAGGTAAGCCCAAACACTTTGTGATTTAAGCTTACCGTCTGGGAAATATAAAGCATTGAAATGCAAAAATGATGATTTTTGTGTGGTTTTTTCTACAGAATTTTGACTTTAAAAACTCAGAAAAGTCACTTTGGAGCTAAAATTCGTTAAAAAAACCTAAAAAATGAAAAAAATGAACAAAAGATACCTTTGGCCCCAACTGCCAATTGGGAATTTAGATCGCAATCAGGTACCAAATTTACAAACCTTTTTTGTTTGCTTTGTTCACTAAAGTATAATTACACTACTAAACAAAATTGAACTTTTTCTTTCGGCTGTCGACCAAATCGACTTTTTCTGATAAATTTCGGGATTTAAACAATTTTGTAGTACTTTATTTTTTGTATGGTTTACGTTTTTTTAACAAATTTATAAAATCTGGAATTTTTTTTATATTTTTTTTTTTCAGAGGTAGTGCTTCTACTTTTCACATAACTTAAGTATCTTATATATAAAACACTTCCTTTTCAACAGTGAGCGAGACCGGTAGTGGTTTTTTCTTAGCTGTGCAGCTGTGCTTAGTGGTGTTTTTTGCCGAGTTACATAACCAAAAAAAAAAAACGAGAAGGAACGTGTGAGTCGCTTCTGAGGACGCGACTCGACTTATACCCGTACCAAAGACTCTATAACACAACAAGATGCGTAACGACCATACTGCTGAAAAGCACACGAAATTTTTAGCGTGGATTTTCGATGTGGATTTTCGATTTGTCTATGTGTGCGTTGTCTTGTCCGTGTTTGAGCGCTTGGTTGTGTGAGTGCATTTTTCGTATGTTCTGTCGCAACAAAGGAATCAAGCTGACATATTGACGACTTTATTTCTCCTAAGCCCGTGGCGCAGCATACTAAGTGGCTGACTGCAAAGCGAAATTAATAAGCGAGTTTAAGCCTCACTCAGTGCAAGTTTATTTATTTTTATCTTTTTGTTTTGTTTTTTTTTTTCTTTAACCAACTCTATCTAAAAATTAACTAATTTTCCCAAAATATACAAAAATGAATATACGCTAAAATATGACGCTAAAAATCATTTCAACAATGCCTTCCAAATCTACTTTGTTCAATATCTTTTAAACGGAGCAGGGCTGTATCAAGCCTCAACGGGGCCCTAGGCAACCATCAATTTGGGGGCACCTCCTTTTTTTCCCGCCCTGCTTTTTTCATATAAAATAACATAACTTTTTTCTTTGTTTGATTATTCTGTATTTTTTTTTGTTAATTTTCAGTGGCTATTATATTTGTTATTTTTTATTTGGAATTTTGTTTTATTCATGGCATTCATTATTAAGTATATTAGATTTCAAAATAAAGATAACGCCAAAGAAAAAAAAATCATCACCTTTCGCTGCGAATTGAACTTGGCTCACACTTTTCCGTACGCAAGCAACTTCGCCACTGCCGTCCGTTTTCTTTCCTAAGCAGTTGCAGTAGCTTTATTTCGTTTTCATCATTAAGAATTCTGCAGCTTTGACGAAATACGAAATTTGGATTCAGAGTCAGAATTTCAGACGGCAAAAATTGTAGAACACACACATACATACATATGTACATATGTGTGTTATGCCCGAAGTAACAACGAAATTCTAAAAATAGAATACATTTTGTGAAGCGCACTAACACATACGCAAGTGTGGAGTTAGATTTCTTTTAAAATTGTGCTGCTGTCATACATTTTTTTCTTCCTCGTTACGCATCTTGTTGTGTTATAGAGTCTTTGGTAGCACGCACCGTTGACGTACACACACAAGGGCACACACACAAATAAATATTTTCAGGACGAGGGCAAAGTATACGAGAAGGAACGTGCGAGTCGCTTCTGGGGACGCGACTCTACTTATACCCGTACTCAGTCAGTATATACAATTTTGAGCTTATAACACTAGTCAACACGATTTTTCCTCAAGGAACAAAACGACCTTTTTCGTAAAGATTTGGGGCTTAGAAATGGTTTGATGATATTTTTATTTTTTTTCTATGGCAGAACTTTTTTTTAAAGAATTTTTGAAAACTGGTATTTTTTTTTTAAGCTTTTTTCAGAGGTAGCGCTTGTTTTTTTCACATAACTCTAATATCTTACGTCTGGTTGTAAAGAACTTTGCTATTTTGAAAAGATAATTAAACCGCTAGAAGTGAAGCCTAAACACTTTGTGATTACAGCTTACCGTCTGGGAAATATAAAGCATTGAAATGTAAAAATGATGATTTTTGTGCGGTATTTCTTACGAAATTTTGACTTTAAAAACTCAGGAAAAGTCGAAAAAAAATTACACTACTCGACAAAATCGAACTTTTTTTTCCCTCAAGGATCCAAACCGACTTTTTCTGATAGATATGGAGATTTAACATTTTTTAAAGAATTATGGTTTTTTTTTCTATGGCAGAACTTTTTTTGAAAAAATTTTGAAGTCTGGTATTTTTTTTTAAAGATTTTTTTAGAGGAAGCGCTTGTTTTTTTCACATAACTCTAGTATCTTACGTCTGGTTGTGAAGAACTTTGCTATTTTGAAAAGATAATTAAACCGCTAGAAGTAAAGCCTAAACACTTTGTGATTACAGCTTACCGTCTGGGAAATATAAAGCATTGAAATGCAAAAATTATGATTTTTGTGCGGTATTTCTTACGAAATTTTGACTTTAAAAACTCAGAAAAGTCGAAAAAAAATTACACTACTCGACAAAATCGAACTTTTTTTTCCCTCAAGGATCCAAACCGACTTTTTCTGATAGATATGGAGATTTAACATTTTTTAAAGAATTATGGTTTTTTTTTCTATGGCAGAACTTTTTTTTGAAAAAATTTTGAAGTCTGGTATTTTTTTTTTAAAGATTTTTTTAGAGGAAGCGCTTGTTTTTTTCACATAACTCTAGTATCTTACGTCTGGTTGTGAAGAACTTTGCTATTTTGAAAAGATAATTAAACCGCTAGAAGTGAAGCCTAAACACTTTGTGATTACTGCTTACCGTCTGGGAAATATAAAGCATTGAAATGTAAAAATGATGATTTTTGTGCGGTATTTCTTATGAAATTTTGACTTTAAAAACTCAGGAAAAGTCGAAAAAAAATTACACTACTCGACAAATCGAACTTTTTTTCCCCAGGATCCAAACCGACTTTTTCTGATAGATATGGAGATTTAACATTTTTTAAAGAATTATGGTTTTTTTTCTATGGCAGAACTTTTTTTTGAAAAAATTTTGAAGTCTGGTATTTTTTTTTAAAGATTTTTTTAGAGGAAGCGCTTGTTTTTTTCACATAACTCTAGTATCTTACGTCTGGTTGTGAAGAACTTTGCTATTTTGAAAAGATAATTAAACCGCTAGAAGTGAAGCCTAAACACTTTGTGATTACTGCTTACCGTCTGGGAAATATAAAGCATTGAAATGTAAAAATGATGATTTTTGTGCGGTATTTCTTACGAAATTTTGACTTTAAAAACTCAGGAAAAGTCGAAAAAAAATTATATCCTGTGTCCTCTATTTTTGCGTTAATTTGGCGTCGTTTAAGGTATCGCTCATTAAAATCTATGGAGAGACTTTGGAGCTAAAATTTGTTAACCAAACCTAAAATATGGAAAAAATGAACAAAAAATACCTTTTTGAAGGCGGCGGGCCCAACTGCCAATTGGGAACAAAGCAAACGAACAAGGGTTGTACATTTGGTACCTCATCGCGGTAAGAAATACCGCACAAAAATCATCATTTTTGCATTTCAATGCTTTATATTTCCCAGACGGTAAGCTGTAATCACAAAGTGTTTAGGCTTTACTTCTAGCGGTTTTAATTATCTTTTCAAAATAGCAAAGTTCTTCACAACCAGACGTAAGATACTAGAGTTATGTGAAAAAAACAAGCGCTTCCTCTAAAAAAATCTTTAAAAAAAAATACCAGACTTCAAAATTTTTTCAAAAAAAAGTTCTGCCATAGAAAAAAAAACCATAATTCTTTAAAAAATGTTAAATCTCCATATCTATCAGAAAAAGTCGGTTTGGATCCTTGAGGGAAAAAAAAGTTCGATTTCGAGTAGTGTAATTTTTAAGATTTAAAAAAAAAAAAATTTTACATTTTACATTTATTTGCTACATCTGCTATCTACATCTACATCTACAATGTATATTTTATATCTAACATGTAGATTATAGATGAAACATTTTTGAGCTTATGATTTTTTAGAATTTTAAAATAAAAAAAAAAAATTTTACATTTTACATTTTTTTGCTGCATCTGCTATCTACATCTACAATGTATATTTTATATCTAACATGTAGATTATAGATGAACCATTCATATTCTACATCTCCTTCGCTAGGGGTTGCTCGCGCACTGAACGCGGCAGAGTGTGCGGGCGAGAAAGAGAATGATAAACGTGTATCTGGCAGGGGAAGGCAGAGGAAGCAACAGAAAATTAATTTCTTCATTCTGGCTATGATTATAATCCGATCTGATTCAGATTCGGCAATCTAATAGATATGGCAATTCTCTACGATACTGCGTTTTTAGTTTTATCGTATCTTTAAAATTGTGCTTGCCACAGATTTTCGTCGTTTGTGGAGGCGGAAGGGGGCGGGGCGAAATTTTGAAATACACTTGTAGCAGTGTGATATCACATGAGTCTGGAAACAAAATTCGGTTGCTCTAGCTTTTATAGTCTCTGAGATCCAGGCGCTCATCAAGACGGACGGACGAACAGACGGACATATGGACGGACAGACGGACATGGCTATATCGACTCGGCTATTGATGCTGATCAAGAATATATATACTTTATGGGGTCGGAAACGTTTCCTTCTCTGCGTTGCACACATCCACTTTAACCACAAATCTAATATATCCCTTAACTCTTTTTTGAGTACGGGTATAAAAATCAGCAAATTTGTGTATTGCTTTCTCGTTCTCTCTACCAGAAAATCAAGTGGAGAGTAAAAGAGAGAAAAAACCGAACTGGTCCGAAACGGTCCGTTTTGGGCGTGCGATTCGAAGTTATGAGAAAACGGAATCGGTGATTCAATGGAATCGGACGAAGCGAATAACGAATCCCTGCGAATCGATTCGGTTGCTCGTTCATGAAGGGCTCTAATATACATACTAGAAAGCCCCCAGCGGCTTCGCTCGCAGATAATTTTGAAAGGAGATGTGTAATTAAAACAAATAAAGTTGTTGGAGCCGGCAATGCAGCCAAATTGCTAAACGAGGTTTGGCTGATCAATTTTAAAATGCAATTTTTACGGGCTGTGGGTAGATAGCAAAGCAAAATGTTAGTGGGCGTAAAAAAAGATTTGTTTAAGAAAAAAAAAAAATCCAGTGCAAGCCTCGAACCCAGAATCCACGGATCAAAAGTCTCGACATATCACACCGAACCATGCTTTGTTTGATTTTGCCAGGTGTTAAGACCTTAAAGAAAAGTCTAGTCATTTGCAAGTTGAGTTGTAAATTCAAACTAAATTTTATTCTTAAAAGTAGAGCCCTATATCAGTTTACAAACAATGTATGTGGTACAATTGATATTCTATTCTTATCGCTAGACCCATGGAATGGCTACATTTACCGTGGGGGTTGTTTGAGTGCATGCAACGCATTGCATACAACATTAATGCTTAGCTCTACATTTGATCAATGGGATCTCCACTTGTGTGTTGCTTGTCGCGTATTTATTACCACACATCTTTACCCTTTCTTTCAAACGGTCGTAAATTATCGACTTTATGTACTACTACATTTAAATTTAGAAATATATAGATTGTGTGCAGAATCTTTTCTTAATGTACTCGTACATCGCCATGTTCATGTTTGAACAGGGTTATATATGGCAGTATTTTTGACAATAGCAATTTTATAAATTTTGGATTTATATCATCAATATCAGTGGAATTTAAATTAATTTTTAACATTGATTCGAGGACATCTGACTCAGTTAAACATGAAAAAGTAAAACTATTATCCAGTTTCTATATAGATTTTGGGGCAAGTGCTCAACATAGTCAGTTTTAGTCACTTGAGGTACTTTGCAGTCTAAAAGTTGTTCATTGAGTACATCAGGATCAACATCACAGATGCGTTCATTGTTGGATTTACCAATACCTAGCTGCTTAATGTAGGACCATGTCTGCTTGTTTGATGTTGCCTTAATGAATTCGTTAAGCAAATATTTACGTTTCTCTGAGTTGTTTAATTGTATCACCTTCTTCCTAAGTAGCTTATACTGCTCAGCATGCTGGCTTGTTTTGTACCGCTTCCATTTTCGAAATGAAGTGTCGCGTTTTTTTTACTAATATTCTAATTAGCATGTTGAACCAGGCATTGCCACGAGGTTTATCAGTTTTTGCCACTATAGGTATTGATCTATTATATAGGTATACTTAATATTTTATTTTGGAGGACAGTCAAATGTGAGTCAATATTAGGATTGTTATATATAGAGTCCCAGTCACATGTATTCAAGTCAGCACTTAACAAGGCATAGTCAATATTTTTAAAATCTCTATTAACTATTATGTTTTTGTTTAAGTCTATATTAAAATTATAGGTCAAGAAAATTAAGGCATGTATCGAAAACATTGGAATGGACAGCTGACTGAACGTAGAAACATTGAGACTATGGTTTACAAAAAATAAGTCAAGAAAAGTATCACAATAATTAGAAAAATTTCCCTCAGTATATTACTGTTGAAGTCCCCAGCTAGTATTACATCTGCGTAAGTAAATGTCAATGTCGATAGTAAGTCAATTAAATTGTTATATGCTATATACAGCTGAGGTCTATACACAAATATATACCTAAATTCGTCAATTTTTTTAGTCAGGCTTTGGCATTAATGTGGCAGACACGCAAAACTGTTCCTTGATTCACAAGCACTCTCAGCATTGTATAGCTGCTCGCACTGGATGTCTATGAACTATCAACCATTGTCAGTAAGGGGAGATAGTGTGGAGAGTGAGATCCCCAACAAAGATTATTACTAGATGATAATGACAGGGACGGCAAATAATGATTATTTGTTTTTTATTATTATAAAAAATCATTCACTTAAAAACACTTTAAGACAGCGAGAAATATACCAATATTCATCTTAAATGATAATCTATGCGTTTCCACCATGATTTGATAATTTTCAGGTATTATTGACTCACTCAGAGCATAATGATTAATTTTTTTTAAGTTATACTTTATAACTCAAAAAATAATCATTATTCTTTGAGTCAAAAATAAAACTCAAGTTGTAATTTCGACTTTTCCTTAGGGAATAAATAAAAATATTATATTTATTCGTACTCAGTAAGAAAAGACAAAACATAATAAACAATTTTTTTTTATAAAAAAAATTCTTTAGGAAATGTATTTTAAAACAAAATTTGTTCAATAATTTTATTTATTTATATTCAATTTTACAAAAATTAGCTAAAGACTCCGAAGACAGGTTGCCCTCAGATCCGATAATATCAATCGGAGGGCAGAAAGCGCTCTTTCCACACTGACTTGCGTTGCAGGAGCAGAATGCACAACTTTAGACAGTTGATATAAATTAGGATACTGGAATTTTTTGTTTCCCAATATTGCATAATATTATAATTTACATCAATTGGCTTTGGGCTATAATTGTCAATTTCTAGATAAGCTATTTGCAATTTCTTGTCAATTACTTTATCCTCCTCATCGTCATCTGAAACTACCTCAATAGAATTGAGAAATTCATTTAGGAGAGAGCAGGTATTCGATGCATGTGAATCTGTGTTCTCTGCCTGAGAGGATGTTGATGGCTGTGAGTTGCCAATGCATGGAGTTGATACGTGGGTAATCTAAATAAATAATATAAAATAACAAATTTAAACATTTTAAGTATATACGATGGTCTTTAGATATTTACTTACTTTTTGGTCCACATTATATATTCTTAGCATAAGTTGTTTAAGGTGAACCCTAGCGAGCATAAGTGTTAAGGGAGTTTGCTGCAGTACTCTTCTTATTCTAGGATCCAAATAAATGCTGCAGACTACCACATGATTTTCCATCAAGGCTTTCTCTCTGTTTTGGATGCACTGGTGTAATATTGGGCTTTGGAAATATTTTGTAGCTCCGATTGCAAGTTTTAGCTCTAACCACAGCTTGTAAAAATCACCCATATGCAATTGTGTACTCTGCAGTTTAAGCGTGGCGCAGTTTACCGGTTCCAAGATGCTTACGAGTGTTTTGATTTCATCCCAATCAGATGAAGTCAGCTTGATTGGACTACTAACGTGCTCGTCACAAAACTCTTCAAACTTCAACAATGTATTTAGCATTGTAAACGTTGAGTTCCAGCGAGTAGGAACATCCAGTTCTGGTTTTGGCAATGATTTAGCCATAATTAAAGACCTTTGAAAATCAAAATGAATTATTTGAAATATGAAAAATGGTTTTATAACACGCAAATGTATGAAGGAGTTCTGAGAATCTTGATAATTTCCGTGCTTTCTCACTAAGCTCTTCCGACTCCACGTGTCTTAAAAAATCTTTTGCAGCAAGCTGCAGGGTATGTTCTGCACATTTAATGGAGGATATTGAAAATATCTTAGCTTCCTTCAGCCGTGCCTCATCATCCAAATTCTCATCTGAGCTATTAGACCCGTCAGTGGCATCTTCTGATCCCGAGCAATCACTCAGTAGCTCTACTGCCTTGATCATATTACGCCCATTGTCAGTTGTGATCGCGTAAATTTGTTCTTTTTTTATATGGAAATCACTCAAAATATTTTGAACATTGACACATAAATTTTCAGATGTGTGTGATTTTTGAAGCTCGATAAGTCCAAGAGTCCTCACACAAATGTCACTGCCATTATAATATTGGACATTTATTCCTAATATTCCGCGTTTAAGTCTAGTGGCTGTGTCCATTTTTAGGCATATCATTCTGTTCGTCAAGGATGCAACAATTTCTGATTTTATTTTATCGTACTTTTCATCTACTAAGCTCATTACATTCCTTGACTTCACAACTGGCATTTGCAGGCCATTAAAAATCTGTGTTGTTAGAATTTTAAAGCTGTCTGAGTTTAATACAGAAAACGGCATTTTTTGAGTGGTCACAAGATCCACACATGCATCCTTTACTTCACTTGGGCACATAGTCACTGTAAACTTAACTTTCTTTTCTGGAACTTCAGTATTTTCTTCCGCCAACTCGTTCGTATATTCCTTTTTGTGCTGCTCAACCAAATGACGCTTGAGATTGAAGACATAGTTCCCTTTGAAAGTAGCTTTACAAAATTTGCATTCGGACACATTTATTTCCTTATGAAAATTAAAAAAATTACTCGACACAATTACGCTTGCGACATATGTTAACAAAGCGAAAAGAATGATCAAACCAAATGATGCATCAATGCAACTAAGCTTTGACTTAAGATAAGCTTTACGATAAGCCTTTGAAATAGATCAGCTCATTTATATCTATGTACATACATATGCATGTACATTAGGCTGGGCCAAAAACTTTTTTTTCGAAATTCAAACGGGACAGCCCCTAGTTTTGCTACCTTGGATTTAATAGTAATTTACATGTTTTTATTTTTATTTTTTTTAATTTTTGAAAGGTTTCTACCGAATTTTACAAAAAATTTTAATCAAGAAAATTAAAAAAATATATTTTGCTGTATGAGTTGGATAATTGGTGAAATCTATTGCATATATATTGATAACATTCATATCGTCATTAATCAGTTATTGGCAGTAAAAAACCTGCACAAGTTTTTGCGAACAAGTTAACTAAATATATCAACTCATCTGAACCTCTTGATTTTCACCAATCGTTAATTTTTTAACAGTTACTAAAAAAAAAAAAAAATTTCCTTATTATCAATATCAACTAGTTTCTATATATGTATAAAACAAAAGAATAACATTCCCAGACTTAAAGAATAATTACATTATTCTTCTTAAAATGGGTGGTGTAGTATAAGCAGTCACTCATAAGAACTACCAAATAGATCAACAAAACATTTTTATAAACATGAACGGCAAGGCAAGCATAGACCGATCGTGCCAAAGTTAGCGTCGTCGCTTCGTCGGCGCTGCGCTGCCGCTATGTGTGCACATGCATACGTACATACGTATGCATATCTGTGCTTATCATAAGCCGAAGATGATGACTCGACGACGCTGATAGCAGATCGGCTCTGCTGCCGATATCATGTCAAACCTGAAGCACTGACCATTCCAATTAGCATAAAAAGGCCATGCCCTTCAGCTTAGTTACTAAGCTAAATATACTAATAAAAAATATTTCGAAGTTGCCTGGCCACACGGGCAACTCCGACTTAAACAACAAAATCACTTATATTACAATGGAGTCTTAGTGTGGTGGCAGGCTACAGAAAAGAAAACCTACAACAAGCTAATGGACAGTGCTGCCGATTCCGCTTTTTTCCCGTCAAATCTGGCTTTTTTTGATGAACAACTGCGGGAATAGTTTGGCAATTGCGGGAAGCGGGACTTCTGGATTTTTTAGAATATTATTTTGCTTTTTTCCGCTTTTTTTTTTGTTGCTATACTTGAATCAAAAAGTATGAGACTAGTCATATTTTTGTATCGATATTTGCAACTCCACCACTAGTTCTAAGAATATTATCATCTCTATACAATTCTACCATCCCTATGTGCGCGAAAGTGAATGTTAACGTATAACAATTTGTGAAATGCCTAAAGAATATAAGCAGAAGTGCCGCGATGCTTGGCTTAAAAGCGATGAATTTAAAGCTTGGGCAAGAAAGGACGATACTGATGAGCATAGGGTGTACTGCAGCTATTCCAAAATCACAATTATAGCCAAACTTAGTGATCTGCGGGCTCATGCGAAAACGAAGAAGCACACGAGTTCGACGACCGGCTTCACACAACAAAACAAAATAGATTTTGGAACTTTGCTTGTTAAAACTGTTGAGCAGGAAGCAGGAAGTGTCTCTTTATTGCTCAACATGCATCCATGGCACAAGTTGATCATTTGGGCAACTTGTGCAACAAACATTTTGAAGTTGGAGCTGCAGGACGAGTTAAGCTGCATCGAACGAAATGCACCAGCATCATTAAGAATGTTCTGGCGAAGATTTGTGCAGCGATATTGGGGACTCCAAATTCAGTCTCTTACTCGACGAATCAACAGATATCAGCGTCACAAAACTACGAGACTGGGAAAATGCTGTTTCGATTATGATGTGCCCAAAAATTATCTTCGCTTGATTGGTACGACCAAGTCGTACGATTGCGAGCCTGAAAACAATTACGCTGAGTTAGACGAATTAATGGCGGTCTTACAGTAAAAACCCTATAAAATACTACAGAAATAAAAAAATTGGTAACCCAAAAATTACGTTTTTTTTTTGGCTTTTTTCTGTAATTTTTCAGCTTTTTTTGTGTCTTGTACAAGTCAGAAATGGCTTTTTTTCCTGATGAAAAGTTGGCAGCACTGCTAATGGATAGAACTCAGCGGCAGGCACTGCTCTGCATCACTGGGGCGCTGAGGAAGTTGGGATCAGAATGAACACATAAACATATACACCGTGGCTCCAAGATGGAGGGAGGAGTAGGTGCGGGCATATACTGTACAGACCCTTAAATAAGGCTGTCCTATAAGCTACCGGACCAATGCAGTATATTCCGTCTTTGCCATACGGAAAGCGGCGGAGGTTGCTCGATGTACGGAACGCCCACATAATGTGGTCAACCTGTTCGTGGACAGCCAGGCGGCGATAAGATCCTAAGTCGTCAGCAGTCAGTTCAAAAAATGTCCTGGCAAGCAGGGAGGTATTAGATTTCCTAAGCACGACAAAGTCAGTGCGGATATATTGGGTTCCCAGCCACCAGGGCATCGAAGGCAACGAGACAGCAGATGTGTTGGCTAAGGAAGGCGTCGGGCTGGTGAACGACAGGACTGAGAACGTGCATACATACAGGCCAGTAGCAGGTGGAGGAAAACCACCAACTGCAAGATCGCGAAAACCATGTGCAAGTAGAGCAATGGTAAACTCAGCCACTACCTACTGCACCTACCACGGAAGGCCTGTAGGATGCTAATGGGAATACTCACAGGTCATTGCCTGGCTGCAGCACATGCAGTCAAACTAGGCATCACCAACAGTGGCAAGTGCAGGAAATGTGATGAATCTGGGGCTATCGAAACCCTGGAACATCTAATCTGCCAATGCCCGGCCCTCTCAAGGGCCAGAAACAAATATCTTGGCAGCCCGGTACTGGCATCGCTAAAAGATGCATCCAAGAGGACGCCAGCGGAACTCCTTGCCGTTGCCGTTTTAAAAACGAAAAAGTCTTACGTTTACCAATGCAGGAGCCACTGACTTTTTGTTTTGCAATTAAGGTTGTATCTCAAAAAACTAAAATACTTTTTGGGAAGTGCTCGTAAGTCCTTTTATTGAGAATATATGAAAAGTCATATTGGCACTACTATTATTTTGACCGCAGCTGTAACTATGTAAATATGCTCAACCTCAGTTGGTTCCCCGAATCTAACAACAAAATACACAATAATAGAGGAAGCATTTGTGCATCGGTCCCCGCTCTGTCTACGAGTCATCACGAAAACCCCCCGCCATAGAACAGCATTTTTGGTGCCTCAGGCAACGCCACCAAATCCAGACCAAGAAGAGATAATCGATTTGGACTCCGAGAGTGATGAGGAATCACGTCAGTCGTTCAGCATGTCAGGACCCAAACTGTCTGTGCACTCGTTCACTGATAATGCTGTACCGGTTTGCTCCGACAAGAAAAATTCGGATTCGGAAGTCTAATCCCCTAGCGGGCATCCTGCAGCGCCGCTCACAAAAAAACGCCACCAAATCCAGAGCAAGAAGAGATCATCGATTTGGATTCCGAGAGTGATGAGGAATCACGTCAGTCGTTCAGCATGTCAGGACCCAAACTGTCTGTGCACTCGTTCACTGGTAATGCTGTACCGGTTTGCTCCGACAAGAAAAATTCGGATTCGAAACTCGAATCCCCCCAGCGGGCATCCTGCAGCGCCGCTCACAAAAAAAACGCCACCAAATCCAGAGCAAGAAGAGATTCCGAGAGTGATGAGGAATCAAGTCAGTCATTCAGCATGTCAGGACCCAAACTGTCTGTGTTTGCTCCGACGAGAAAAATTCGGATTCGGAAGTCGAATCCCCCCAGCGGGCATCGTGCAGCGCCACTCACAAAAAAAACGCCACCAAATGAGATGGGTGAAGTTGTGGTCGAGATCAATAAGTTCCCGACACCTTTGCATTTACTGAAATTCTTTTCCCTTGTGAACGATACATTTTTCTACTATGAGTTCTATGAGTTTGACGAGTCGAAAACATGCACGGGTATCTGCTGCGCTCGATTTGCCGAGGATGACCCCAGGATGAAGGATCGTACTCGCGACGCCTTGCTTTTGATCGAAATCACCGAAGAAGACATTTAATGTCGAAAAAAAGATTTGGGCAAGTATGCCGAAACATATGCTAAAACAACATAATGAAATTATTCCAATAAATATAAGAAGTTGCCTGATGCACCAAGAATGCTGTTCTATAGCGGGGGGTTTTCGTGATGACTCGTAGACAGAGCGGGGACGGATGCACATGCATATGCTTCCTCTTTTATTGTGTATTTTGTTGTTAGATTCGGGGAACCAACTGAGGTTGAGCATATTTAGATAGTTACAGCTGCGGTCAAAATAATAGTAGTGCCAATATGACTTTTCATATATTCTCAATAAAAGGACTTACGAGCACATCCCAAAAAGTAGTTTAGTTTTTTGAGATACAACCTTAATTGCAAAACAAAAAGTCAGTGGCTCCTGCATTGGTAAACGTAAAACTTTTTCGTTTTTAAAACGGCAACAATTTCCTCGCCGAAACAAAAAGTGATCGGCTTTTTATACAACTAAACATATCTCAATTGCAAAAGGAAAAAAATATATGATTTATTGATGCATTGACATGAATCTTACACCATTATCTGGGATATTGAGCTTGTGACTTTTTTATAATTAAAAGTTAATTGTTTGGTTACGCAGCCAAATAGTGGACAAATGCATTGATTATAGCCAGTGGTGCAGCAGTAGAGTAAATCCTTATTATTGTTCGTGATTTGCACTGCCCACTGTACTAAATTGTCATTTACCTACAAACTCATGCACGCATTCATGCTCCCTCACGGCAGCAGCCTATGCAGCCGTTCTCTTTCGTTTCTTCATCCCGCGCCTTTCTTTCTTTCCTTTGCTTTGCTATCACTCTCTCGATCTGTTGCTCTCTCGCTCGCATTAGGGAACGGGCAATTCGGCCCGCCTGCCCTTTGAATTAGTCTTGATCTTGCAATCACTGCGCATCGTCTTGGAATCGAGCTATTCAATCCGACACCGTCTTGAACCGACCCCCGCGTCTTCAATCTGACCCCGTCTTGAATCCAGCTAACTATCCTTTCGACTCTGTATCGCTTATTTACTTCACCACAATAAACTGTGAATATATATATTGAACAATCATCGCCTTTTTAATAATATCGCAATACAACGCTACTGAAGAAGCTCAGTAGCTCAACAGTTAATTAAACCTCAAAAGTTGATCTGAAACAAAAAGAGAGAGACTTATCTCTACTGAAGAAGCTCAGTAGCTCAACAGTTAATTAAACCTCAAAAGTTGATCTGAAACAAAAAGAGAGAGATAAATCTCTCTTAAACATAACAGAGTCCTTTTTATATTAGCTGGCACTAGCGCGTGGGTATAGGTTAGGTTAGGTTGTCCCGGACGGCCCTCACGGGGCCACGCATAGGCCAATATGGCCCTTAGTTGTCCGGATTGGTGCGTATGGACCTTCTGAGTGTTTTGCGCGGTTTCGAAATCCGTGAGGATGGAGGAGAATTTTGCAACGGCAAGGAGTTCCGCTGGAGTCCTATTGGATGCATCTTTCAGCGATGCCAGTACCGGGCTGCCAAGATATTTTTTTTTTTGCCCTTGAGAGGGCCGGGCATTGGCAGATTAGATGTTCCAGGGTTTCGATAGCCCCAGATTCATCACATTTCCTGCACTTGCCACTGTTGGTGATGCCTAGTTTGACTGCATGTGCTGCAGCCAGGCAATGACCTGTGAGTATTCCCATTAGCATCCTACAGTCCTTCCGTGGTAGGTGCAGTAGGTAGTGGCTGAGTTTACCATTGCTCTCCTTGCACATGGTTTTCGCGATCTTGCAGTTGGTGGTTCTCCTCCACCTGCCACTGGCCTGTATGTATGCTCGTCTCTCTAGATCGCTTTGAAGCGTTCTGAGGGAGACAGGCACAGTCCTGTCGTTCACCAGCCCGACGCCTTCCTTAGCCAACACATCTGCTGTCTCGTTGCCTTCGATGCCCTGGTGGCTGGGAACCCAATATATCCGCACTGACTTTGTCGTGCTTAGGAAATCTAATGCCTCCCTGCTTGCCAGGACATTTTTGGAACTGACCGCTGACGACTGCATGGATCTTATCGCCGCCTGGCTGTCCACGAACAGGTTGACCACGTTATGTGGGCGTTCCGTACATCGAGCAACCTCCACCGCTTTCCGTATGGCAAAGACTTCTGCCTGGAATATGCTGCATTGGTCCGGTAGCTTATAGGACAGCCTTATTTAAGGGTCTGTACAGTATATGCCCGCACCTACTCCTCCCTCCATCTTGGAGCCATCCGTGTATATGTTTATGTGTTCATTCCGATAGTCGGCGCCATCGATAGTCGACGATAGTACTTTCACAACCATCGATAGTGGACGATAGTGCCATCGATAGTCGACGATAGTGGAAGGGCCCACAATAATATACATATTTGGTTTGTAGTAGTAGTTCTTTCTTTCTTTCTTTTTTCTACATATTTGGTATGTATTTAAAGTTTTAAGTTTGTTTAAATTTTAAATATGAAAATCCATACATATTTGGTTAGTATTAAAGTTTGCTTAAATTATAAACAAGAAAATCCATATAATATATTAATTTTTTGTTATCCAAAAGTTTTGGTTTAAGAATAAAAGTATGTTCACGTTTTCTTCTTTGAGCCTGGTTCGCCTCTCTGAAACAATTTGGCCCGCCTTGCTAAATACTCTTTCGGACTCAACGGATGTTGCGGGATGCACAAGTATTTTAAGAATAGCCTTTTAAGCAAGGGAAAATCCGTTTGGTTGACCTGAAATATAATTTAATATAAATACATATATATTTTTTGAGTATTGATAATTCGTTATTTTAGTTTACCATAATCCATAAAAGAGGATGCATTTCTTGGGCGGCTATATCTCTTTCTAAATATTGTCTTTTAATAATAATTGCATCTGTTCGTGCGTTTGTTCGTTTTTTTATGGACTCTAATAAAGTATTTTGAATTTTTTCCTTGCAAAGTTTGTAGTTGTGGTAGAAGATTTTCAAGTTTGCGGTAGAGTCCATATGCCATCGGTATTATAAGCGAAATCGTCACATATTTTCCACCAGAAATTGTTTCGCTTGCTTGTTGGAAAAAGGACAATATTTTTTCTAAATCTTTTAATATATTAATTTCTTCAGCAGTAAATGGTAGCGGTGCTTTTGTAGTTGATAATACAACTGTAGAAATGGCATCATTTATTGCTAATATACGCTGGATCATAAGGTAGAAACTGTTCCACCTTGTTGGTACTTCTTGTAACAAAGTATAAGAGAATTCAGCTTGAGCCATTTTAAATTTTTCACTCGATATGGTGCTGTGCTTAAAAAACCTTACTATGGTCTTGCACATTGACAACAAAGCTTTTACTAAATCGTCGTTGTCGAATTATAAACCATCATGAACCACCAGATTCAGAGTATGAGCAAAGTAGGAAGATTTTGAATTTTTAATATTTCACATGCTTTCAGCATTGAGCTGGCATTATCCGTAACAATGTAAACTGTTTTTTCGAGGACATTCCAATGATTTAAAACATCTTGCAAAGTGTTTGCAATATTTTGCGCCGAATGGTTTGTTGTGTCTAATAATTTTCTTGTGGCCAATGATTCTGTTTTCAAATTATAATTATAAACAAAGTGACATGTGACGGTCAAAAAACTATCGTTGGCCCTCGATGTCCACAAGTCACATGTGACTGATATATCCGAAATATCTTCTAGTATCGTTAACAATTTAGCAGAAGTTTCTTTGAACATATTAAGCATCAGCACATCTCTTAAATGTGTTTTGCTTGGGAGCTTATATCTGGGATCCAATACCTGACTGTAGTTAACAATGCCTTCATTTTCCACTATATTATAAGGCTGTACATCCTTTGCAATCATTTCCGTTAAAGCCCTGTCAATGTCGTTCTTTCGTTTTGAATTAGTGGCGTACAAAAAACAGCTCTTTTAAAGTAAGAAGCTGCAGAATGCATACTTGATCTACAACTGCTGCTTGTAGATGCGATGTTGTCGGTATCCTTCGAAGTAGCTGCAGCTGGAGTGCTGGAGTCTGAGACATGAACCAAGCCAGGATGAAATCTTTTTAGATGATCGTGCAAATTGGACGTATTTCCGCTGGTTTTATACTCCTTTCCGCAGTTAATGCAATTTGCAAATTTTTTGTCTTCAGAAAAATATTTCCAGACTTGTAAGATTTTATTTTTCTTCTTATGTGTTTGCCTCTCGGTCGGCAAATCTTTCTCCGAGTCCGTGCTGCTGCTATCCCATGCCTGCATTTCAGCGCTGGACACACTGAGTGTGAGGAGCTCCGACGTTTACCTTAAATTCGACACAAAGTCAAAACAACGTATAACTACTTTAAAAGTAAGCATTATACCTCTTTGAAGAAAGCGGTCCATTTCTCTGTATTGTATCACTGATTTTAATTATAAATGTTTTCACACAGACAACGCGAATTTTTTATACCCGTACTCAAAAAAGAGTTAAGGGGTATATTAGATTTGTGGTAAAAGTGGATGTGTGCAACGCAGAGAAGGAAACGTTTCCGACCCCAAAAAGTATATATATTCTTGATCAGCATCAATAGCCGAGTCGATATAGCCATGTCCGTCTGTCCGTCCGTCCGTCCGTCTGTCCGTCTGTCCGTCTTGATGAGCGCCTAGATCTGAAAGACTATAAGAGCTAAGAAACCAAATTTGGTTTCCAGACTCATGTGATATCACACTGCTACAAGTGTATTTTCAAAATTTCGCCCCGCCCCCTTCCGCCCCCACAAAGGACGAAAATCTGTGGCAGGCACATTTTTAAAGATACGATAAAACTAAAAACGCAGTATCGTAGAGAATGCCCATATCTACCAGATTGCCGAATCTGAACTAGATCGGATCATAATTATAGCCAGAATGGAGAAATTAATTATCTGTTGGTTCCCTCTCCTGCTGACGCTACTGATTCTCTTTCTCGCTCGCACACTCTGCCGCGTTCAGTGCGCGAGCAACCCCTAGCGGAGGAGATGTAGAATATAAATGGTACATGTACAATCTACATGTTAGATGTGGAATATACATTGTAGATGTAGATGTAGATAACAGATGTAGCAAAAACATGTAAAATGTAAAATTTTTTTTTTAATTTTTAAATTCTAAAAAATCATAAGCTCAAAAATGTATATACTGACTGAGTACGGGTATAAGAGTCGCGTCTCCAGAAGCGACTCACACGTTCCTTCTCGTTTTTTTGGTGATGTGAAATAAATACTATCGAAAGTGGTTGGCTACTGATTGAGCGTAGAAGCGTGCGAAGTTCCACAGATGATTTCCCAAAGAAATAAAGACGAGAAATCGAGTTCCAGTTTCTTCACAATTTATAGGTTTATTCGTAGGGTTTAGGTAGTCGCGTGCAAAAAACCGGCCGTTTTGCTTAGGGTGGAAAAGCGAATTAATGTAGATCGGTGGCACCCAAGCTGCCGAGGGCTGTCGGCGGGGAGAGCGGGAGCGTGAGCGTGGGCGGGAGCGCAAGCGTGGTGAGTATGCTCTTAAGTACGAGGGCGAGAGCGAGGGCGACCGCTTGTGTAGCTGGAACGCTAACAGCGATGTGTGGCTGGAATGCCCACAGAGCGGTTGCCCCGCCAGCGCCGTCCTCACTCTGAACATTCTCCACCCCCTTGCAGGAGTGCAAAGATTTTACGTCTGCGTGCACGCACCAGACACGATCCATCCAAACACCGTGCTTTGAGCCACGGGAAGGCCGTCTGCGCGGGCGAGGAACCCAGGTTGGATGACCCTTGGATACAAATCTGCACCCAAGACGAGCGAGATGGTCGTCGGCTTGTGGAACTGCTCGTTGGCCAACTTCAAGTCGTCGAAGCGAGCACGGACGGTGTCGCTCAGTGGACGGATCGGCGTACGGACGCGCAGGCGGCGCTCGATTTTGAAGACGGCCTCCACTTTGAACTCTCCTGTCTTCGCCCGGATCATGGCGGTGCACACCTTCTCATCCCCGATGCAAGTAGTGGGCAATTTCAGCTCCCTAGCCACCTCGGCTTCGATGCAACTGACCGGCGTGCAGGGGTCGATCAGCGCACTCATCACCTTAGTGCCTGCGAGGACCACCATCGCCGTCGGGAGGACGTTGATGCTCTGGTGCTGGAGCAAGGAGTTTGCTGTCAAGACTGGATTTCCGACGACAGGGCGGCTGACCGGAAGACGAGGGCGTGGTTCGGCGCGGGAAGACGGAGGTGACGCCGACGGTGCAGAAGAGGAGCCAGCAGGGCGCCGAGTCCCGGGCAGGTGGAGCAGCGTGTGGTGGTTGCGGGAGCACACCTTGCAGAGGTCTCCACTGCGGCAGCCCTTGCCCGAGTGCTCATGAGCCAGGCAGTTAGAGCAGTATTTATGCAGGAGGACGGCTCGGAGTCTCTTCTCGACGCTCAAACGGATGAATTTCCGGCAGTTCCTCAGTGGGTGTACTCCTGGACACACTCGACATTGGAAGGAGGTCTTCCCTCGTGCCCGTGTGCGATCCGACCTGCGGCTGGATCGGGACCGTAAGGACGTTTGAGGGGCCATATCTGCAGTCTGGAAAAACTAGGATGAAGGAAAGAAGTCAACGAAGCATTAGTAAGGAGCTGGCACGGGTTGGCAGACGGATACAGATATGGGTACGGATACGGATGATTGAGCTGGATTTAAGCATAACAAAAAGACGGAGGCTTATGAATCGGAGCCTACGCGAGAGTAGGTGGAAAGGACCTCCGATTCCATAGGCAGCAGAACCACCTTCGTGATCGGTCTCTTGATAAGGCCGCGGGCCGTGAGCAGGTCTACCACACGGACCTTATCATCGGCTCCAGGATACGCGTTCTGCACACGGCCGAGACGCCATTCCTGAGCGGGGATGTTCTCCTCCTTGATCACCACGAGTTCTCCAATCTCCAATTTGTTACGCTTGTGCAACTCTCGCAGGTACTCTGTCTTCCAGCGCGAACAGAATTGCTGGTTGAGAGCCTTGAGATGTTGCCAGTGGTTTAGGATGGAGGAGGCGCTCGCTTGTATTTCTGGCTCTGCCACAGATAATAGCGGACCACCAATCAGGAAATGGCCTGGACTCAAAGCCAACGGATCCGTTGGATCCTCAGACATAGGAGAGATTGGTCGCGAGTTAAGACATGCCTCAATTTTTGAAAGTAAGGTCGCGAACTCCTCTAATGTGTATTTGGACGTACACATCGACCGTTGGAACAGATCCTTGAAGCTCTTCACATCTGCTTCCCACAGGCCCACCATATGTGGGGCTCCGGGAGGGATAAACCGCCATGATAGCCCCTGCTGGCTGTACACCGCAGAAGTCCGAGTGCGAATGGCTTCGAGAAGATCCACAGCCAGAGAGCGGGACGCACCGACAAAATTCCTGCCGTTGTCGGATTGAATTCATGAGGACAACCTCGTCTCGCGACGAAACGAGCGAAGGCGGCTGGGAAGGTGTCGGTGAATAAATCGGACGTGGCCTCTAAGTGGATGGCCTTCGTGGCAAAGCAGACGAACACGCACACATACTCCTCTGAGATGCGACACACGTGCCCTGTGAAACTTTTAACTTCGAAGGGGCCGGCGAAGTCGACTCCGGTGTATGTGAACGGTCTGGAGAATGTGGCTTGTGAGGCAGTAAGGTCTCCCATTAGTTGGGTTTGAAGTCGCTTACGATGGAGGACGCAAACCTTACAAGAATGGATCACTGCCCTCACTACGTGACGTAGTCAAGGGATCCAGTATGTTGCCCGGATAAGGCGGATGACCAGCTGGTTCCCACCATGTAGGGATATATGATGGGTGAATCGAACCAGCATGCGAACCAGGAGACATGCGGGTGGTAACAGGATTGGTTGCCGTTCGTTGTAGGACATGGACGCCGAGGCTTGGACTCGGCCACATGCCCGCATGACTCCGTTCTGGTCAAGGAACGGATTAAGATTCTGAAGAGAGCTCGTAGTGGGGAGTGGCTTCTTGTTTAGCAGGCACCGATGCTCCCCAGAATAATGGAAGCGTTGGGTTGTCAGTGTGACCGCTTGGAGAGCGGCAGCGACTTCCTCTCCGTTCAGCTCTTCGGAGACATGGTCTGTCAATGCCCTGCGGTCGCTCAACTCGGATGTAAATCGCTGCCCCATAGGCACGTTGAGACACGTCGCAGAAGACATATATCTGCACCTTGGCCATTGGACAAACGTGCAACCACCGCGGAATGCGATCATCCTGGATGGCCGGAAAACTGTTCAGGAACGTCTCCCAGGTTTGAGATAGATCGCTAGGAGGAGTTACTCTTAGCCAAATTTCCTGCATGAAAATTTTGGCTTGGATGACAAAGGGGGCAAGCCATCCCGCTGGATCGAACAGCTGCGCAATCTGCGATAGCACATTGCGCTTCGTACAGGACTCCCGTTGAAGTACTTCGGGAGGAGCAAAGAAGAATTCATCGGCACTGGCTTGCCATCGGATCCCCAATGTCTTAGCGATGCTACTTTCTTCAAGCTCTAGGAAGTCAGCTCGAAGTAGGTGGTCGACCGGAATATCGCGCAGTACGCCCTTGTCGTTCGCTGTCCACTTTCGGAGTGGAAACCCCGCGGAGTCGAGTGCTTTGCGTAACTCTGAAATGGCGGTGATTGCCTGCGACTGAGTGGAGCACCAGCCAGCACGTCGTCCACGTACATGTAGCTCTCCAGGATGTCGCTTGCCATTGGCAACTGTGGGCACCTCTTGTGCGAGTTGCTTAATGACGCGAAGGGCGAGGTACGGTGCGCAATTGACTCCGAAGGTGACAGTAGCAAGTTCGTAGTCACACACGTCCCCATTCCGGTCGCGAAAGAGTATTCGCTGATAGGGCGTGTGTTGGGAAGACACTTGGATCTGGCGGTACATCTTGCTGATGTCGGCATTGAAGACATAGCGGAAGACTCGCCACCTCAGGATTTGCATGGTCAAGTCAGACTGAAGGACTGGCCCCGAATTCAATGCGTCGTTGAGGCTTTTCCCGTTGGAAGACGGGCTGGAGGCGTTGAAGACCACACGCAGTTTGGTTGTGGTGCTGTCGGGTTTAAACACAGCGTGATGCGGAAGGTAGTAATGGCCGGAGTCATGACTGGGTGTAACCGCTTTCATGTGGCCTAGCTCTAAATATTCCTGGATAACGGCGTCGTACTGCTCTTTGAGCGGCAAATTCCGCTGCAGACGCTGCTCGTTTTTAAGGAAGTGGGCCTGTGCCGCGCACCTGGAGTGTTCTAGATCGACATTTTCTGGACACTTGAAAGGGAGAGTAACAATATATCTGACTCACTCGTCGGTTTCCCGGAAGGTCCTCCACCTCCCAGAATTTGGTGGGAAGCTTCTCGAGTCGGATGTCCGAATCTAATGAGAGCTTCGTGGTGAAGGCGGAAACCGTCCGAGTCGAGTCAGCTGATACCGGACCGGATAGGACCCATCCGAAGATGGTCTCTTGTCCCAGCAGCGAGCCACAAATGTCAGACCGGAAGCCGCTCAACAGGATAGAAGGAAGGCTGTCAGCGCCTAAAAGCACATCAATCTGCGAGCTTCGGTGGAAGGAGGGGTCTTCCAGCGGGAGGTTTGGAAGCTCGTCCAAGAAGTGCTGCGGTATCGTATATGAGGGAAGTTTACCTGCTAGTTGAGGCAGAACATATGCCATGGTTTAAACCTGCGACTTGAGCCTGGATGGCTTCGAACGATGGCTTAATAATGTTAAAGAGACGTTCAGTGATGAACGCCGCCTCGGAGCCTGAGTCAATCAGAGCGTGGGCACGGAAATTGGTCCCCAGGTGACAAATATTAATGAGTGCCGTGCCCAGAAGAACGGTACTTGTGCTGGAGGCGAAATAGCTCTGTACGTTGGGCTGAGGTTCGGATGAGCTGGGGGCTTGGGCGGAAGTCGAAGCCGCTACGTTGGATGAAGGAGGGGCACGATGCAGAAGCGTGTGATGCCTGGCCCCACAAGTGGAACAATTGTGGCTGCTGGAGCAGTCGCGAAGCAGATGACCTCTTGCGAAGCAATTTAGGCACAGCTGCTTTTTCTTAATGCAGCTGGAACGTGCATCAGCGGACATGTTGAGAAAGCGGGGACAAACTCGGATCGGGTGATTCTCTTTGGAACAGAGGTCCCACGTTCGCTTCTTCGAACTCACTTGGGTATTGAAAGAGTGAACCTTGTTTGGCGTCGGACTGCCTTGCGAACGGAATGGATTGGAGTGGTTTCGAGAGGTGGGTGGATTTTGGACGCCTTTGGAGGGTGGCGGATTTGTAGCCCCTCGTGAGGTGGAAGGGTCGCTCTCAATAGCCTCGAGCGTCAGATAGCGCTGAGTGAGGAAGGAGTCGATTTCCTTCCAGGGTGGCACCTCTTTTTTGTCCGTTACGGACGCTTCCCACAACGCCCGGCTCAACTTCGGCAATTTGGAAGCGCAAATGGTGACAAGCAGACTATCCCAGTTGTCCGTGCAGACGTTGGAGACCGCTAGCGCATTTAGAACTCCTTGCATCGTACTTTGAAGATCCTTCAAGGCTCGAATGCATTCGGATGTTACGCGGGGCAAAAAAAGGAGGATGTTGATTTGGTTGGTCACCAGAAGCCGATTATTTTCGTATCGGCTGCGGAGAGCCAACCATGCGGATTCGAAACCGTCATTATCGGATCGCCCCGGGTCTTCTCGGTGAGGTAATACAGCCTCTCTACCGGAGACAATCTAGGATTGTTGATCACGACCGCAGTGAACAGATCCCGGAATGTGGGCCAGCGGACGTAGTCCCCTGTGAATGCCTCAATATTGACGGGAGGCAGTCGACAGCCGCCCTGTTGGACTGGCTGTGAAGGAGGAAGAACTGTGGATGTGGCCAGTTGGGCATTGAGGTCACTGAGGCACTGCTCAAATACCCCATAGCATTCGCCGTATGTGTCACGGATGTCCGCTTGGATTTCTGGCTCCTCGTCAGTCATCACCGCGGAGCAGTCCTTATATTCGGCCTCGACGTCCGTCCACATGCTGAAGATTTGGCCTCGACGAACCTCGGACAAAGAGGCGGATGGGGCGGCGGTGATGCGCTCTGCCAGGTGCGACAGTCGGCCAATAGCGGCGACCAATTTGGTCCGAGCGACTGAGGTGGTGGATTGAGCCATTGTGATGCAGTGGCGAGAGCTGACGGGGCTGCTGACGAAGGAGCCCTTCGAATCTTGTTTGGTCACAGCTGGAACCTTAAGAGTGACAGGAGACGGGAACAGAACCGATTTGGTCCTTGCCGCAGGGCTGCTACTGGCTGCTTTTGGAGTGAGGGGTGCCTTGATTCTCTGAGTCGGCGTAAGGTGCGCGAAAGAAGTCACCTTACAATGCTTGTTATCTGCTGTAAAATCTTCTATGCTGCGTTTTATCTATTTCTTTTTGGGCATAAATTCGTACAAAAAGCTCACCTTTATGGCAACAACAAAATGCAGTACAAAATAGAGTTAGGTTCCGTTATAATTTCAAAAAAGCTCATGCGCCTCTTAATGCAGAACGAAATAATTGAGCTTACATTAGTAGTCAATGACATCTTAAAAGTGCATCAGAGCTCCAAATTCATTGTTTATTTTTGCGTTTTAGCTTAAAACCAAATTTAAAGTGAGTTTATTGTTATAATGTGGTGTTTCATGTTCAAAACTAGTTTATTTTCAATAGAATGTCTCAAAGCCGATATCTTTCCAATGAAGAGCGTACAAAAATGGTATGCTATCGTGAAATTGGGATGCCACTACCATTACTTCAAGAGCGTGACAAGCGCCGTATTAAAAGCATAGCGGTTAAAGAAAACCACAGCGCAGCCCAAATTTGCCACGAACTGGCTCTCTCAATATCAAAGCGTCGAGTGCAACAAATTTTGAGGGCAGATCTAAACGTTTCATACGAAAAAAAACTAGTCAAATGTCAGCTACTTCCTCGATATAAACTGCCCGCATTGGAGTGGCAAAATATTATATTCAGTGATGAAAAAAAATTCAATTTAGATGGTCCAGATGGATACCAATACTATTATAGGGATGTTAGGGCTCCAAAGCAGGTGAAAATTTCTAGAAATTTTCAAGGAGGGTCACTAATGGTGTGGGCTGCATTTGGCTTTGCTGGAAAGAGTCCAATATGTTTCGTTACCCACAAAATGAACTCGGAGAAATATGTTCAACTATTGGACGAAGTTCTTGTTGATTTTGAGGAAGCGCATTATGGAGATTCCAGGATTTTTCAACAGGATAATGCCGCGATCCACGTGTCAAAGTACACAAAAACATATTTTGAAGACCGAAAAATTCCGCTTTTAAAATGGCCAGCAAAAAGCCTTGATCTCAACCCTATTGAAAACCTTTGGGGCATACTTTCTGCCAAAGTTTACATACACGGAAGACAATTTACCACAGTACGAGAGTTGAAAGAGGCAATAGTAAAAGAGTGGGCGAAATTGGATATATCCTTACTCCAAAAATTGATCCTTTCAATGCCAGAACGCATTACAAAGGTTTTAAATAGCAAAGGAGGCCACATTTAGGCAATTGAATACCCTTTAAGAATTTTAAATATAAGTAAATTTAAGAAAATACCATTCTAATTAAATTATAAGTTCACTTATTTCGTTCCGGAAAATATTCACTTAATTAATTAAAAATATTTCAAATGTATACAAAACTTTCTTTGGCCTTTTTTGACTTGTTATTTTGTTGACTTTAATATAAAATTAAAGAAATTTAAAAATTTGGAAATTTGAAAATTGTATAAGGGTTTTAATGTTTGTAAGGTGACTTCTTTCGCGCACCTTAGTTCCGGAGGCGGACGAGGTGTGTAGCCGGTTGGAAGAGGTCACAGGCAAAAGCTGGTTGCCGCCCTTGTGACCTGTTGGCATATTACGCACTCACACACGCACAGAAAATCGGATTTGGAAGTCTTGGAGGGACAGAAGACTGATCTGAGTGGAATTCCAACAGAAAGACGCCAGGAAACAAATATAAGGCTGTCAGGAAAAATAGCCTCGAGCTTGTTGGAAAACAATAGTCGGGTCGACTCGGATTGTTTGAGATCACCGTGAAGTGAAACTTCTCAAACAATGAGTGACCTATATTGCGCTGATCCGAGGAGAGGACCGGTCACACTGATTTGGGCAATATTTTGCAAATATTGTTAGTGCGGGCTCCTCCGTCTACCTCTTTGACGCAGTCGTGATCAGAACTGGGTTATTTGCGGATGGACGGCGGACGGAATGGCATTTATATCCTCGATAGTTGATTGGAATGGGCGATAGTTTGCTCTTTATGTCGTTTTGGATCGATAAAGTGCAGATACGCCTAGTCGCCGTAAGCGTTACCGGAAGCTACAGTCAAGAATATGACTGCGGAGTGGGCGCTGGAGAACTATCGGGAGAAATACCGAAGAAAAACAGAAAAAATCGGAAAACGGATGACGAAACGGTTTAAATTAGAAATCGTGGATCGTTCAATTTATTTCTTGTAGTGTCGGTGTGTTTGTTTGGAAATTGTCTTTTTATTTTTTATTTTTGGTCGAACGCAAGACTCGGTTACGATACCGATATTTTTTGGATTGCACCACCTCTAATGCACGGAACAAAAAACAACAACAAAAGACCGAAACACCAATTTGCCAATTGGCAGTGGAAATTGCCAAATAATTAATATAAGTGCGCCGTGCCTCGGTCGCGAGTAATTTATTCGGAAAGTGGACGATGTTGGAGTTGGGGTAGCGATCATGGAGTGCACGAATTGTACAAAATCGCGAATTTTATATTAAAATTGGCACTTGCGCGGAGTATGTATGTAGTGTATGGAGTGCGGTATTTTTTACAGGGAGTGGTATTTTTATTGTATGGAATTATGTATGTTATGTATATAGTTGGCAATATATTGCGGCCAACTATGGCAATAAATGTATGAATGGAAGTATATATATGTGTGGTTATAAGTATGGAAATAATAGCCTTTTTACACTGGGCGCGTCTGCTATCGATATCGGAATAGATGCAATCAAGCAGAAAAGGCGTTTACATTGGCAGACGCGCGTCTTGAATTTTTTTTTTGGGTGCTTGATGACAAGGAAAGTAAACAAATTTTGAGAAATCAACAGAATTATGCAAGACGACAAGAATATGGACGAAAGAGAATTGATTCTTATATTTATTTATTATTTTCAGACATTTCTTTGTAGAGCTTGTGGGAGTTCTTCTTAAAATTATGAAAACCATCGAAGTTCCTCTCCAGCAGTGTCATAATGGCATCAGGGGATCACAAAAATGTCGTATGATAATAATACAATCAGTTTCAAGTATTTTATTTCATGATTTTATGTATATTTTCACCTTTTTGCACAACCATTCATTTTAGCGCCAAAATTTGATTTTTTAACTACAAGTTTTTGTTGTTCTTAGAGGTGATAGTTGCGCTGATAGGCAGAAAAGTGCAAAAATGTGCAGTTAAGCGCCAAAGCAATCGAATATACCGAATAGACGCCGGACACAGTCCTAAAGCCGGATATCACCCTCAAGGCGGCTAGCCTGTATGGTGCAGCCAACTTCCTCCTCAGGCTCTTATTGTCGACCACAGCTGCCGCCCACACTGGCGCTGCGTAGAGCAAGATGGAGGACACCACGCTTGCCATAAGCCTTCGGCGTCCTGGCTTGGGGCCACCTACGTTCGGCAGTATGCGAGAGAGGGCTCCCTGCATCCTCGCTGCTTTTTGACCGGCATACTCCACGTGCAAGCGGAAATTTAGACGGTTGTCCAACATCACGCCCAGGTACTTGATCGAGTCTTGCGACTTTATCAGGTCAGCTCCTACCCTCACTGTAGCATACTCAAGCTTTTTCCTGCTCGTGATCAGGATCGCTTCTGTCTTATGGCTGGCCAAGTCTAGACCAGCTTCTCGCATCCAACTGGCAATTGCTTCGATTGCTGTGTTTGCTGCGGACTCGATTCCCTTGATCTCCTTGGCTACAACGACTAGGGCTAGGTCGTCTGCGAAGCCAATTAGCTGGCATCCTGCTGGTAGCTGCAGTCTTAGTACACTGTCGTACATTAGGTTCCACAGGAGTGGTCCAAGAACCGATCCTTGCGGAACTCCTGCCGTGACCTCGTATGCTGTCTCTCCTTGATCCGTCTCGTAGCATAGCATTCTGTCTGAGAGGTAGCTGGAGATTATTCTCAGCAGGTACCCTGGCACTCCGATCCGGCGTAGTGCGGACTTGTTCTTTGCCCAACTAGCCGAGTTAAAGGCGTTTCTTATGTCGAGCGTCACTACAGCGCAGTACTCCTTGGTGCCCCACCTCCATCTTTTCCCCTCTATGGCTTTCGCTGCGATGTTGACCACCGACATAATGGCGTCCACTGTCGAGCGAGACTTCCGGAAGCCGTATTGTGCCTCGGATAGAGCTTCTGTCTCCTCTACGAAAGCTAAGAGCCTGTTGTAAAGAACTCTCTCCAGCAGCTTCCCCACTGTGTCCAGAAGGCATATTGGCCGGTACCCAGAAGGTTCGTCTGGTGACTTGTTTCCTTTAGGCAGCAGGATGAGACGTTGCCGCTTCCACCGTTTCGGGAAATGTCCCTCACCCAGACAGCTGTTGAACGCGTCGGCAAAGAGTTCCGGTCGGGTGGCCACTGCGAGCTTTAGGGCCCTGTTGGGAATTCCATCTGGCCCCGGCGCTTTCCTGTCCCCGACCCTCCTGGAAGCTTCGGTGACCTCCCTGGTGGACACTGGATCATAGGGAGTCTCTTTATGAACTTGGCTTGTTCCTTCCCTCTGTGGGTGCCTGGGAAACAATGCTGTCACTATGACTCGCAGCAACTCTGGGCATGTGGGTGTTGGTGCGCTTACTCCTCTGATCCTCTTGGTGACTACCTTATATGCAGTGCCCCATGGATCTACGTCAGCTTCGTCGCAGATGCGGCGGAAGTTGTCCCTCTTGCTACTTTTGATGGCCACTTTCAGCTCCTGCTTCGCCATGCGGAATTCTGCTTGCCTATTTTCGAAGTCCTGTCGGCCTCTCGCTCGTTGGGCGCGCCGTCTCCTTCTGAGGCAGGCGCTCCTGAGTTCGGCAATCTCCTGAGTCCACCAGTAGCAGGGTGTTCCCCGTAGGGACGGCTTCCTCTTTGGCATGGAAACGTTGCATGCGTTTACGACCCGCTGCGTCAGATCCCTTGCTGCGTCCTCCGCTGAGTTGCCAGCTGGACTCCACTCGCATTGCCTTATGGAATCCGAAAAGGATGCGACGTCCAGAAGGCTGTCCTTCCATTTTGGCCCTGTTGATTTCTGTTTCCTGAGTCCTCTGTTGGGTCGTCCGAGCTCGAAGTGGATCGCCTGATGGTCGCTGAATGTAAACTCATCTCCCACTCTCCAGGTGAAATGCCTACAGAGAGAGCTGCTTAGGAAGGTCAGGTCTATTATTGAAGACCGTCCCGCCCTGCAGAACGTCATCCTAGCACCGTCGTTTGCCAGGCCGGCATCCAGAGACGAGAACTGCTCCAACAGACAGTACCCTCTTGTATTGGTCTCTCTACTGCCCCATTCTACGGCCCAAGCATTGAAGTCCCCTGCTATCACGAAGGGTGCCCTTCCACGGGCGTCTTCCGCAATGTTCTCCAGCATGGCCTGGAACCGTGGAAGCTCACAGCTCGGCGGTGCGTAGCAGCTGTAGAAGGTTACGCCGTTGAGTCTGGCTCGCACGAAGCCCTCCCTGGACACGTCGGTATCCAGGGGCGGGGTCCGAACGCCCCAGATCGCGGCCTTCCTACACCTGCTCTGTATCCATCCACTGCCTGGTACGGGTTTGTAAGGTTCGCATACCAGGACCACGTCTGGTCTCCTCTCCTTGGTGTCCTGGCTCAGGAGTGCCTGGGCCGCCTCACAGTGGTTAAGGTTTAGCTGTGTGCACCTCATGCTAGCCGTTTTGCAAGCGCCTTCCTAAAGAGAGGACACCTGCCACTGCCTGCGACATGTCTCCAGTCTTCATTATTGCCCTTGCAGAGCATGCACTGGGGGTCCTGGTCGCAATCCTTTGCGAGGTGGTCCTCCTTACCGCATTTCCGGCACATCTTAGAGCGGTCTGTCTCGCTTCTGCACTGCCTGGCCATGTGTCCAAACTCCATGCATCTGAAGCATTTGATGACATTCACTCGCTCTCTGAGCCTGCATCTAACCCAGCCTACCTTAAGCGCTCCTGTTTTGAGGGCTCTGCGGGCGTCCTCTGTCGGGAGTCGGATAGTCGCTATCTGCGTCTGTCCGTACCCCTTCCTGAGGCTTATGTCTTCCAATGCCACATTCGACAACTGGACTTGGGACATGATGGCCTCCCGTATCTCCTCTCTGGTGGTTACCTCATCCAGGTCGCTGCACTCGACGCTGACTCGCTGCTGGATCGTGCGGACCCCTGCTACCTCTCCTAGTGATTCGCCGACCAAGTTCTGGAAGGACGAGGTTTCCTCTCCAGACTTGTTTAGCTGGAGGAGTAGTTCACCCTTCTGGGTACGACGAATTTTTGCCACTGCCTCGCCTAGCCCCTGTAGCTTCTCATCCATCTTGAGCTTACGCAGAATATCTGCGTAGCTACTCGGGTCTTTCGCCTCTATGATAATGGCATCCGGGCGTGCCCTCTCGGTCAGCACCCGAGTAGGCTTAGGCTTTCGTGGCCTCGCCTTTCTCATCACCTTTTTCCACTCCGTGTTTGGTGGAGGTGCCGTTGGAGTCTCGTTGTTGGCTGTCTCGGGTGTCATCGTGCCCAATCCGACAAAGCAGGTTGCCGTCTGGGTAACTGCTCCTTTGCTTCTCTTATTGCCTGGAGTGTTGGCGTTAGTCTGTTTCCTCTTTGGCTCCACCGCTGTCCGGAACAACGGCGACGTTTGGGAGGACTGGTGTGTGCGTATGACCGCCTTCGCCTTGTCATCGTGGAGCTGGATAGCCACGAGCTCGTAGATCGCTCGGATGCTCTCTATAGAATTCCTCATTGGCTGGTGGATTGAGCGCCTCTTTCCGTCCTCCAGCATTTCCACTAGGTTGGCGATCTCCTGGCCAAGGTCGCGTAGCGCCATGCTGCTCAGGTCCTTGTGAGGTCGCTCCGTTTGAGTCCTTTCCTGGACTCCTCTACCTGCTGTAACAGCCGGTCTCACCTCCGCCGGTGATCTCGCCAATCTTGCACTCGTAGCGAATGCCTTCTCCGCCTCCGTTTCGGTTTGTGTTTGTGGTGTTGCAAATTTATCCATTCTTTTGGGTCCCAACTCCCGGGTCGTTGTTCCTCTTCGTTAGTGCAGTCGCGTTGCTGATCCCATGGTTGTCTTTGCAAGCAGTGAGGCCATGCTAGGGTTGACTCTTGCCTTCACGGGGTCAAGAGTTCAGAGCCGGATCCGCGCTAGTCGGGAGCCATGCTCAACCGAGCCTGCACCGCCAACTTAATGGCGACGAAGAAGGAAGCGTGTCCAGGAGAATTGCTCGTTTTTAACGGGACGGGAGCGGCATCAGCATTAGCCCAGAAGCCATTTCGGCAGGATATCACTCCGCTTACTGAGCTTCCAGAATACTGACGCCGTCAGCCCAAAACGTCGATCCATGTATATGTCCAGTGTCCAATCCCCAGGGTCTTACTGGTCTCGACCCTGGTCGCCTTCTCGTGTCTGCAAACGCGCCACGGATGTGTCGCGTCTATCCGAGGATACCAGGCATGCTGCCGGAGGTCACGAGTTGCATTTACTGCGTCAGAAAGGAATCGACCTGACCGCTACCAAGTTAGCGGTAGTCAGAGTCTTTCCGCCTGCTAGAGGCACCTTTCCTTGCAGAGAAATCCCCTTGCCATATCTGTTGGTAATTTACAACAGGATGTGACTGTCCCGCGTCGTCGAATTCCATGGAAGTGTCCAGTATCCTAATCAAGGCTATACTGGTCTCGGCCTTGATGCCGTTTTTGCCGCCTCTTGCGACCAGCAGCGGCTCGCTGTAGCTGTGCCTAATGGTTGGCTACATTACCTAAGCACAATCTGGCGCCATCTGTTGGTGTGGCACCCAAACCTCCGTATGCAGATCAGCGCCGTAGCATGCTAGCGCCATCTGTGGGCACCTAACCTGCATGTCATACATGTAGATCTAGGCGTACGCCCTCTGCCGTAGCTCTACGGTAGCTCTTTGGTCCGCTTCCCAGCACTAGTCGTCCGCTGCGGCTAGATCAGCTGGCATGACTAGTACTATTTCTGAGCAGAACCAGACGACACGGTTAAAAACAATGATGACAATTAGACAACAACAAAGCTTAGCTTCAAAAAGTGACAGAGGACACAGAGAGAGAGCAAGTAAAGGAGGATAATCTCACCCCTCCCCTCTGGCCATCTTCCTGCGCTCCGCCTTTTTCGCCGTCTTGGGGTTGACGAGGTGCGCCGTCCATGATCCAGGGGCTCACTCGGTATGTACCGGTCCCGCGTGCTGTTTATTTTTTAAAAGTTTGCGCTCTTTCCCTGCAGGTATCTCGGCAAATTTGCCGTCCACACGGGAGCACCAGGAAAACGCGTCCGCACTGTTTGACTGTAACTCACTGTATGCAGTGTATGTATGTGCACACATAGCGGCAGCGCAGCGCCGACGAAGCGACGACGCTAACTTTGGCACGATCGGTCTATGCTTGCCGTTCATGTTTATAAAAATGTTTTGTTGATCTATTTGGTAGTTCTTATGAGTGACTGCTTATACTACATTATCTAAAACATTATTGCATTGATCTTCAAAAGTGTGAAGTTTATTGCACACGACTCTCATTTTCCCAATCAATTATTTTCCCTTTTTAATCATTTGAAAATACGGGTCCATATTATAATACACAATTAGATCCCAAGATGAGGCGACTATTTCAACGTCTCCCATAGGGTCCAAATACATTGAATTGGAACTGTTCATTTTTTCAATCGACCACTTCCCTTGTCTTCTGCCAGCTATGTCTGCATTTGATACTTGGCAAAATAACATAAGCATTAACATTATTGCCATGAGTCCTAGCTTGATGTTTTATAGTCACTACTAGTACTTTATCGTCTTTACCTTTATGTATTTCTTCTATTTTTCCCAAAGGCCATCTAGCTGGGTGACAGTTTTCATCTTTTATTAACACAATCTCTTTTTTAATAATCTGCATTCTTATTTTCCATTAATTCCTTTGTTGCAGAGTGTGTAAATAATCTTCCTTCCATTTAATCCATAATTCTCTTTTCATTTTCTGAATTAATTTCCATCTATCCAGATTCCCAATTCTTTCCTCTGTAATCGTTTCAATGGGGCCAAATATTGGCCTTCCAATAATAAAATGACCTGGTGTTAATATATCCAAGTCTTTAATATCATTTGAAGCTGTATACAACGGCCGTGAATTCAGCACAGCTTCAATTTTACATAGTAGGGTTGCCATTTCCTCATAGGTTAAATTATTGTCCCCAATCACTCTTTTTAAGTGATATTTTACTGATTTTACCCCAGCTTCCCAAATACCTCCAAAGTGAGGTCCTGCCTGGGGGATAAAGTGCCACTCGATCTGTTCTCTTTCTAATATTGGAACTACTTTAATATTGTCCTTAAGGGCTTTCTGGTATTCTTCATCCCAATCTTTGTCTGATAGCCAAAGTGTTCGCATAAATAATTTACCAACAATTGTGACTGGAGACAGCCAGCCTAAGGGTTCATACATCTTTTCTAATATAGATACAACTGTTCTCTTGTTAACTTTCTATATTAGTTTTTAATGGAAGTTGAACCTAAACTCGTCTTTAACTGGCTCCCATTGAAGCCCTAATGTTTTGACGGATTCATTCTCCTCAATACTTAATACCTTATTCTGTTCGATATCTATAACGGCTTCTATAATTTCTGGGACATTTGTTATCCACTTTTTTTAAGTTAAATCCAACATTTTCAAACTCCCGGGTAACTTCATCTACATGCCTTTTAGCATCCAATATGGAATCGGCACCTGTCATCAGGTCGTCCATATAAAATCATTCTTTATGATTTCACATATTTGTACATTTTTGCAGTTATCTGCTATCGCAACCAACACCCTAGTAGCTAAGTAGGGTGCTGAAGCTGTACCGTACGTAACGGTTGTTAGCTTATACTCCTTCACTTTGTCGTTTGGAGTATCTCGCCAAATTTTATGCACATACTGTTGATCTTCTTCATCAACATTAATTGCCGGTACATTTTTTCAATGTCCGCCGATACTACAAAAGGCCACTTACGCCATTTAACCATAATATCGAAGGTATCTTTTTGGACTCTTGGTCCGACCCACATGATATCATTTAAACGCTTATTATTTGTAGTTTTTGCTGACGCATCAAAAACCACTCTGAGTTTTGTCGTTAGACTGGAATCTTTTATGACTCCTTGAAGGGTTAAATAATATTTCCCCTCTTTTTTGGACTCTACCATGTGTCCTAAATTTTTATATTCGTGCATGAATTTTTGATAATTTTCTTTTCATTTTATATTTTTGCTTAGTTTTCTTTCTAAGCTGTAAAATCGCGCAATGGCTTGTGCCATTGAATCACCTAGATCCTTTTCTTTTTTAAAAGGTATTTTAACCACATACCTTCCATTTGTAGCGTGCAGGTATGGGATAGATCTCTTTTACCCAAACTAGTACAAGGAGATTTCGTGTGCACCTCTAGCTATGCTCTGACTTAGCTCGCCGGATAGTCGGGGTTCGTTCTACTCTCTCCTGCTTTTATACTGACACACACTTGCACAATGTTTAGGTTCACATTTAAAAAAAGAAATAAAAAAAGAATCGAAATCAACACAGGTTAATTGGACTGAATGACTGGTAATTCTACTATGTATTCGTGGTATATGTTGAGGATACGAATATCAACTACTCTATTCAAATTGTGAGAAACTCAGGTGTCATCGAGTATCTCCCTCTCTTCTCTACCCTCCCAACCTATACCGGTAAATCATACCGTATAGACCCTACGAGAAACCTATTCAGTTTTCATCCTACCACCTGTCAGAGGATGTACATACGTCTAAATTCAGAACATATTAGAATTTTGTTTCAAAATTATATATGTTTCTATGGTTTCCTAATTTTATAATTCAAAATCTTCAAGTTGTCTTACTTATAATAACAATTCATTTGTTTTTGGTATTTGACCAAATTAATTAATACCTATTGGTATAAGAAGTTAAGACAGAGTATAAAATATAGGTAAGGGTATAAAAATACAAATTATAGGTAGATAATAGAATTAAAGGTGAAGGAGTACGAATACCATATGGCTATGGAATTATTAAGAATATCAAGAAAATAAGGGGTAACAAGAAGATTACGTTTCGTCTCAGTGCATATACATGTTTACGTTTACGATCTCACGCATTATTTCTGGTTTTGGTTTTTGGTAACACTTAATCCTTCCGCGATCGTTGAGCTCAATGATGACGTAGGTGCAGGTTTCTGAGGAAAATACATAATTTAATACCAGTATATGCACACGAACGCACAGACGCGTTGTAATCTCAAATAATAATGTAAAGGTCTCATACCCATTCGCCTCCAAAACTATCACGCTTCCTTGATAATAAAACTAAATATATATGTATATAGGTATAGCTGAAACGGAATAGGCTTTAAACTAGCATGTCGACTTTTGATCAAAGAAAACGCTTATATTAACGAAGTATAACGACGACCATCTGCAACGTTGTTGCCCGTAACTCCTCCAGTGACAGGTCAGACAAAATTGGGCCCACGGCGCCTCTCCATACACTCCCCCAGTAGTACGGCTAGCCCGAATTCTCGTGAGATTCAGCTGTCGCCGCTAGATCAGCGGACGGTGTTAATGAAGCTGGTCGAAAGTTCCGAGGGGCCCCTTCAGCGCTGGATTGCCAAAGGGTGGCGCGGCTCACAAAGGCTAACGCAAGGCGGGTGTTCTCGGTGATCGGTGTCTCCAAAACGGAGTGGACTGTACCCCTTGTCGTTTGGATTCAGTGCGGCAGCACACCTCTTGCAGAGCCCCCCGTATACCCGTTTGTATGCCACTTAGGCTGATACGTACGTACGGGCTCCCAACGCTTTCCCTATAACACATAATTCAAATAAATTACACCGGACACTTTTCTAACTAACTGCTGACCTACCTGTGGTTTTTCTTTTCACAAGCACACAAGCACAGATTATAATCAAACTCAAATTTATGGTCTAGTAAGAAGCTTTTTTGCCACGAGGTATTATGTAAGTGGTTATATATATATATATATATATATATATGTAGATATACTGTTGGCCACAATCACGTCTGGTTTTATCAATAGTTTATTTGCGAATAACTCTAGCAGAACTCTCCAAAGTTCACTTAGGCTGTACTAAACTTAAAGCTCGGAGATCGGATGATATTTGAAGCTTTAACTGTAAAATCATATGATCTTTCACGGACTTGAGGGAATTTTCGGTCACGCTTACGTCTATGCTCTCCCTACATAACTCTCTTATCAAGGTAAACGCAACGACTCTCGCTTAACTGTGTGCCCAGTGCAGCGACTCTCTTTTGAAAGCTGGATGTAAAGCTTACAGCTTACGATCCACTTCCGGAGTTAGTTATGGATCTGCACTTTTGAGCGTTACCGAAACCGAATTCTTTTTACCAGTGATGCTCCGTGCTATCTAGCTACTTTTGGCCCCTACACATTCTCATCTCTCCTAGTGGTTTCCAAGAAATGCTTCTCTTAAATCTCTTCTTCCACGTCGTTATCTTCGGTTTCCATTTCCCAGAAACAACAACTTCAATTGTTGTCGCCACGATCAATTTGTCACCTTTTGACTTGGTGCAACCGGATATGATCCAACCGAACTCTGTATTTTGACCAAGTAGTCCATCTATTTTAACTACTCCGTCTTTTACAATATGGTAACGCTTTCATAAGTTTTGGGAGAATAATAGCTTCAATATAAAGCGATTTTCTATGAGATTTTACCGACAAAGTAACTTTATATTTTGAGGTGCAAGAGTCTGTCGACTACACGCCACTTACTTCGGTGTTTACTCTTTTTCGCGTCAGGTTTAAAATTTGCGCTGCTTCTTCGGAAATTATGGTACATTGCGACCCACAATCAATAAGAGCTCTAAGGTTTTCATAGCCACCATTCACCGCTCTTACTTTTATAAGTGCGGAGGCTAAAAACGCTTGTTTTTTTGTCAAACAAGTCTTAACAGTTTCCTTTTTCTCATAAGGAAGATGGAGCATCGTATGATGTTAAGGTTTCTTACAAATTCCACATAATATTTCTGAAGAACATTTTTTATACTTATCATGCCTACAGCACCTTTTGCATAGGCGCTCTTTTTGTATAAATTGGCTTCTTTCTGTCTCCGTCATTCTCTTTAAACTTATAGCAGTACAATATGGAGTGGCTTGCTGATTTGCATAACACACAATTTTCCTTATTGCTGCTATGTTGCACTACTTTTTTTAATGGTTTTTTTCTCTTCATCCTGGGAAGAATATAGAGAATTGTACCGTTGCTCTAAGAATTCCATAACATCTGGTAATGTTTGAATTTCTTTAGAACGTTTAATATGAGTTTCATATAACTGCAAGATATTTCTACTAAACTTTCTCAAAATTATGTTCGCGAAAATCACATCAACTTCCTCTGTCAAATGTGACTTTAATTTAATAAGATGGATAGACTCATTAATAGAGTCAGAAAACATCTTAATTTGTTTTGCAGAATCGTTATCTAGCATTGGTAGATCTAGTATACGATTTAGCTGATCCGAAATTATTTTTCTTTTATTTTCGTACCGCTTGTTCAATAAATCCCAAGCGGCATTCTAATTTTCTGCAGGACCTGTTAATAGGTGGGCCACCATTGTCCTTGTTTCACCTTCCAAATTCTGGGTACGATTTATAGTTGCATTGGACAGCTTTTCAGAACTGCAAAGTTCTATGCAACCAGATGTAAGATACTTAAGTTATGTGAAAAAAAACATTAATTTCAGATAAAATTATTTTTGAGTTGTTTTGGTCAAACTGCTCCAAATTGACCGTTTATCCATAGATTCCTATGAGCAATACCTTAAACGACGCCCAATTAATACGTCTATCTAAAACAAAAAATATTGGCCAAGAATTTTTTTTTTCGACTTTTCCCGAGTTTTTAAAAACAAAACTTTGAAAAAAAATACCGAAAAAAATGAGGAAAAATTTGCATTTGAAAGCTTAATATCTTCCAGGCGTTAAGCTGCAGATACAAAGTGTCTGGGTACGATTTATAGCTGCATTTGTCAGCTTTAAAGAACAACACAGATCTATGCAACCAGTGATAAGCTACTTAAGTTATGTGAGAAATAGAAGCACTACCTCTGAAACAAAAAAAATCCCAGATTTTAAAAGTTCTTTAAAAAAACTTACACCATAAAAAATATAATAAAGTACTACAAAAAATTTTGAATCTCGAAATCTATCAGAAAAAGTCATTTTGGCTCACAGCCTAAATCAAAAGTTCAATTTTGTCGAGTAGTGTAATTAAACTTCAAAAATGTTTTCATATCATCTCTGTTATGGATTATGTCACAGTACAACTGTAAAAATCCGTCCCATTCTTTTTCTTCTCCAGAGAATGTGGGTACCTTTGCTTTTGGTAGAGCGGGAAAATCATCGTCTTCCCTTTTATTTGCTGTCCCATTACTAATGTTACTGTTTGCATTACTTATGGCCTGCACCCTATCGTCTAAGGTGTCTAATATACCCTGAATTTCGAATTCTAACTCGACGATCTGCTCGTCAAAGCTGGGATTTGTAGCATAAGTCTTATAGTAATCCTCAACCTTCTGATTTAGTCTATTCGAGAGGAATTCTATGGTACTTTTCCTGCGCTGGCATTCAAGCAAGCCAGCCTGATCTACTCTCCTAGTAGTTTCTTCTATACAAGCTCTCAGCTGGTCTATATATTTGTCGAATTCCTCAACAATTTTTTCAAGACTATCGCTTATTCTTGCCTCTGTATCTCTCTTCAAAGTTCCAGTACCTACTGGTCCTAACTATGCCATTTCTACTTTCCTTTTTGATAAGGCTCCAGTAGATTTTAATAGATCATACCTATTCTGTATGTCCTGAATGTTATTTAAAATTTTTTCAAATTGATTTTTCGTAAAGTAGTCATGATCGACTACACCATAGGTTACTAAAGTAGCATGATTAGCTGTAACCTCATTTTTTAGCTCTCCTAGCCTTTGGATTACGTCACTGGTCAAATGACCAGCCTCAATCCTTCTTATCTCAGCTACTCTCGCTGACTGTGCCTCTAACAACTGAATAATTTTTTCCGACAACATCTTGTACTTAATTAAGTTAAAGTAGTTTTAAAAATAAAATACGAGTACATCTGAACTTAGCTGATGAATCTTCTTCTGCTGTTGCTGTTACTGCTGCCGCTGCCGTCTTTTGTAGTTGCTAATGTCGCTGCTATAGTTTCCGCTGCAGTAGTTATTGAAGCTTTTGTTGATGCAATAGTCAATACTGCTTGTTGGCACTGGCGTCGTTATTTTTTTTGTCGTGGTTTTATTTTTTAAACACACAAAAAAAATTTATTTTTTTTTATTTTTGGCGACTACAATATAAATTATATTGTAAGAATTCAAAAATACTGCCTGTATAGCACGTATTTTATCGAATTTATTTGAAACTTCTGTTTCATTAATTTTTAATTTTTTATACTCGGTTTCTTACTACAAGAGGTAAACTCGAGTTTATTGTTTCGCAACTTTTGGAGCTACAGTGGTACCAGACAGTGGTGCTGCAGTCTTTAAGGAGCTGGTTTAACTCCGTGCTCTTACCACAGGGGGGAAACAACGGAGAGTCTCGAAGGACCAAAATGTTAAGACCTTAAAGAAAAGTCTAGACATTTGCGAGCTGAGTTGTAAATTCAAACTAAATTTTATTCTTAAAATCAGAGCCTTATATCAGTTTACAAACAATGTATGTGGTACAAATGTGCCCTTTCTTTCAAACGGTCGTAAATTATCGACTTAATGTACTACTACATTTAAATTTAGAAATATATAGATTGTGTACAGAATCTTTTCTTAATGTACTCGTACATCGACATGTTCATGTTTGAACACCAGGCATAATGCATTTTTTTGTTTTATATGCAGGGAATTGGCATATGTCGGAGAATAATTAATTTAAGGGAATATTTATTTGAATTGCTTAATTAGCGCGCGTATAGTGTGACCAGTATAGTGTGTTTGATCGCTGCATAGACGATGTGTGAGCGAGATCCAGTTCATGTGTACAGGATCGAGTGTGGTTATGTATGCGTTGCTTGGAGTGAGTTAGTGTGAAAGAAGCAACAAAGAAGGGCTGCAGAAACTAGCTACGCTCCTTCATCTATTCCAATGGCAGAGAATAATCCTCTAATAACTGGGGACAACAATTGTTCCCCGATATCTGAAGGGGGATGTTAAGAAGTTGAAAGAGGCTATGTTAAGCAGTTGAAAAGGACTGTATGTTCGGAAGTTGAAAGAGACTGTATGGTCGGAAATTGAAAGAGACTGAATGCTAAGAAGTTGAAAAATACTGAATGTTAAGAACTTGAAAGAGGCTTTGTAAAACAGTTGTGTCGCGGGACGGATTAGCTATAGTAATCGATAGTATTCGCATCTAGTATTTGTCAGGAACTTAGGTAAAATAAGGGAGTCAAGCCATGCTTCCCGCTTAGGTTTTATTCCGATTGGCGGGATCAAGAGAAGTAGGAGGAAAGACTGCTGTATGTAGCGATAAACGGTTGAGGTTTGAACTAAGCAATGTATATACTCCTACAGAATAAAACGCTCGTTATACACACACCCGCTGGTATTTGGGTTTTGGTGTCGATATACAGTGTTGAAGGCAACTCCTACGCGGTCATCGTCGGTCGGCGTCACTTCTTTTATTCGCATGCTTCTTGGGATCGGACACTAGCATGTCGACCACACAATCGCCCCGGCGAAGCCCTCGAATTGGAAAGAGTGGGGCTACCGCAGCTACGACGATCACAACCGCAACAGCAGGCACTCCGATCGCCATCGTGAGTACCGCTGGTGGATCGAAGCAGCGGCCACAGACTCCTAAGGAGAGTGGGACACAAGGAAGGAATCCGAGTGGTGCTGTACAGCCTGATGGATCAGGCCAGAGCACAAATCCCACCAACGTCCAAGTTGCTGAACTGATGCAGAGGATCGCCATCTTGGAAAAGGAGCTGGAAAAGGCAAGGGCAAGTGAAGGGAAAGAGGCAGCCGCAAGGAAAACTGTTGGAAACGGATTTAGCGATTCTGGCGCGAGCGGTGCGGCGAATACACCGCCATGTTTGAGTGAAGAGCGGCAGATACTGAGTTAAAATCTACCGCAATGTTCGAGTGAGAATCTGATTCCAGATTTATCCGAGAGAGTGACGCCATCTTTGGATGCACAGTTGCCGTTCCAATTGAGTGGAAATTTGCCGCCACAATTGAGTGGAAATTTGGCACAAACTGTACAACGATGAGCTACTCCACGCCATGTTGTGTTACGGCCACGGTGCTGCCAGAACAAAGTTACGCGAGAGTCAATTAAATCGCTGCTCATACACCAGAGCAACGTTGCAGCTGTAATGGAACAGCTAAAATTCCGATATGGACGTCCGGAGCAACTGACACGTAGCCAGCTGAAGAGCGTTCGAGATGTGCAAGCAATTCAGGAGCACAATCTAAGCAAGCTTGTGCCATTTGCTACACGAGTCAGCAATCTCGCAGCGTTTCTACGGTCAACCACGGACGGAGTCCAGCACTTGGGTAATCCCTATCCTGATGAAGGAGCTGATCGCCAAGTTGCCCCTGAGCAAAAGGTTGGACATAGGCATGCTGTAGCAATAGGATCGTACCCAACGGGTGTGCATTTGAGCGAGTGGCTGAATGATCTCGCTAAACTGGTGTGTACGATCACGGATGTCGGGAGCAAGGATCCCAAATGACGGGTACTGCATGCAAGCACAAGTCGCATGGATCAGCAGCGGCACAACGACCTCACCAAGTGCTGCCCAATATGTGATGGGCAGCACACGATCAAGGACAGCAAGGATTTCATCCATGCTTCTCCAACATCCCGAGTTGAGTTGGTGAGGGAGCATCGGATCTGTTTCTCGTGCCTGGAAAGTAGACATATGGTCAGGTTATGCAAAAGGGACACTGAATGCAATGTCTACGGATGCCAGACCTGATATCAGATCCTGAAAGCATTTACATATATTTATACCCGTACTCAAAAAAGAGTTAAGGGATTTTAGATTTTAGAGTTAGATTTGTGGTAAAAGTGGATGTGTGTAACGCAGAGAAGGAAACGTTTCCGACCCCATAAAGTATATATATTCTTGATCAGCATCAATAGCCGAGTCGATATAGCCATGTCCGTCTGTCCGTCCGTCCGTCCGTCCGTCTGTCCGTCTTGATGAGCGCCTAGATCTCAGAGACTATAAGAGCTAGAGCAACCAAATTTGGTTTACAGACTCATGTGATATCACACTGCTACAAGTGTATTTCAAAATTTCGCCCCGCCCCCTTCGGCCCCCATAAAGGACGAAAATCTGTGGCAGGCGCAATTTTAAAAATACGATAAAACTGAAAACGCAGTATCGTAGAAAATGACCATATCTACCAGATTGCCGAATCTGAATCAGATCGGATCATAATTATAGCCAGAATGAAGAAATGAATTTTCTGTTGGTTCCCTCTCCTTCTCCAGCGCTGCTGACGCTACTGATTCTCTTTCTCGCTCGCACACTCTGCCGCGTTCAGTGCGCGAGCAACCCCTAGCGGAGGAGATGTAGAATATAAATGGTACATGTACAATCTACATGTTAGATGTGGAATATACATTGTAGATGTAGATGTAGATGTAGATAACAGATGTAGCAAAAAATGTAAAATGTAAAATGTTTTTTTTTAATTCTAAAAAATCATTAGCTCAAAAATGTATATACAGACTGAGTACGGGTATAAGTAGAGTCGCGTCCCCAGAAGCGACTCACACGTTCCTTCTCGTTACAATGTAATGTTAATAAATATCCTAAAAGAATTTATTTTAGCATGATCATGTAAGTAACAGATCCTATAAGAATTTATTTCTTAATAGGAATGTTAATGGTGGACACTAAAAACATTTTTTTCCAAATGAGCATTTAGATCACATCCTATACACACACCTATAAAGAATCCTTGCTAAGCAGCATATCCGATAGCAGGCAACACTAGCGCCACTTAGTGAGAATTTACTCGAATACCGAGATCCTAAACCACTTTCTACTGCGTAGCGCCACCTTGTGAGAATTTACTCAAAAACCAGGATCAATCCTGTGCCCCTGGGAAATCCTGTTCCCCAGGGGATTTTTTACGCTCTCTTTCTCTCTCTGTTTATGCGATTGATTCCCTGCAGCGATTCAAACAACCCTCAAGCAGGTGCTTCATCCCTTTCAAATGAATCTGTTGCACTATTTTTATACCCGTACTCAAAAAAGAGTTAAGGGGTATATTAGATTTGTGGTAAAAGTGGATGTGTGTAACGCAGAGAAGGAAAATTTTCCGACCCCATAAAGTATATATATTCTTGATCAGCATCAATAGCCGAGTCGATAGAGCCATGTCTGTCTGTCCGTCTGTCCGTCTGTCCGTCTTGTTTGACGCCTGGATCTCAGAGACTATAAAAGCTAGAGCAACCAAATTTGGTTTCCATACTCATGTGATATCACACTGCTACAAGTGTATTTAAAAATTTCGCCCCGCCCTCTTCCGCCACAACAAAGGACGAAAATCTGTGGCAGGCACATTTTTAAAGATACGATAAAACTAAAAACGCAGTATCGTAGAGAATGGCCATATCTACCAGATTGCCGAATCTGAATCAGATCGGATCATAATTATAGCCAGAATGAAGAAATTAATTTTCAGTTGCTTCCCCTCCCCCTCCCACCAACGACAACACAACTCATTTTCCTTCTCGCTCGCACACTCTGCCGCGTTCAGTGCGCGAGCAACCCCTAGCGGAGGAGATGTAGAATCTAAATGGAACACGTAATATCTACATGTTAGATGTAGAATAGACATTGTATATGTAGATGTAGATATCAGATGAAGCAAAAAAATGTAAAATGTAAAATTTTTTTTTTTCTAAAATTCTAAAAAATCATAAGCTCAAATCATGACTGAGTACGGGTATAAGTAGAGTCGCGTCCCCAGAAGCGACTCACACGTTCCTTCTCGTTTCACATAACTTTAGTATCTTACGTCTGGTTGTAAAGAACTTTGCTATTTTGAAAAGATAATTAAAACAGCTAGAAGTTAAGCCCAAACACTTTGTGATTACAGCTTACCGTCTGGGAAATATAAAGCATTGAAATGCAAAAATTATGATTTTTGTGCGGGTTTCTTACGAAATTTTGACTTTGAAAACTCAGGAAAAGTCGAAAAAAAATTATATCTTGTGTCCTCTATTTTTTTGTGTATAGGTGCGTTAATTTGGCGTCGTTTAAGGTATCGCTCATTAAAATCTATGGAGAGACTTTGGAGCTAAAATTCGTTAACCAAACCTAAAATATGGAAAAAATGAACAAAAAATACCTTTTTGAAGGCGGCGGGCCCAACTGCCCATTGGGAACAAAGGAACGCGATCAGGTACCAAATGTACAACCCTTGTTCGTTTGCTTTGTTCCCAATTGGCCTGATGGATCAGGCCAGAGCACAAATCCCACCAACGTCCAAGTTGCTGAACTGATGCAGAGGATCGCCATCTTGGAAAAGGAGCTGGAAAAGGCAAGGGCAAGTGAAGGGAAAGAGGCAGCCGCAAGGAAAACTGTTGGAAACGGATTTAGCGATTCTGGCGCGAGCGGTGCGGCGAATACACCGCCATGTTTGAGTGAAGAGCGGCAGATACTGAGTTAAAATCTACCGCAATGTTCGAGTGAGAATCTGATTCCAGATTTATCCGAGAGAGTGACGCCATCTTTGGATGCACAGTTGCCGTTCCAATTGAGTGGAAACTTGCCGCCACAATTGAGTGGAAATTTGGCACAAACTGTACAACGATGAGCTACTCCACGCCATGTTGTGCTACGGCCACGGCGCCGCCAGAACAAAGTTACGCGAGAGTCAATTAAATCGCTGCTCATACACCCGAGCAACGTTGCAGCTGTAATGGAACAGCTAAAATTCCGATATGGACGTCCGGAGCAACTGACACGTAGCCAGCTGAAGAGCGTTCGAGATGTGCAAGCAATTCAGGAGCACAATCTAAGCAAGCTTGTGCCATTTGCTACACGAGTCAGCAATCTCGCAGCGTTTCTACGGTCAACCACGGACGGAGTCCAGCACTTGGGTAATCCTATCCTGATGAAGGAGCTGATCGCCAAGTTGCCCCTGAGCAAAAGGTTGGACATAGGCATGCTGTAGCAATAGGATCGTACCCAACGGGTGTGCATTTGAGCGAGTGGCTGAATGATCTCGCTAAACTGGTGTGTACGATCACGGATATCGGGAGCAAGGATCCCAAATGACGGGTACTGCATGCAAGCACAAGTCGCATGGATCAGCAGCGGCACAACGACCGCACAAGTGCTGCCCAATATGTGATGGGCAGCACACGATCAAGGACAGCAAGGATTTCATCCATGCTTCTCCAACATCCCGAGTTTAGTTGGTGAGGGAGCATCGGATCTGTTTCTCGTGCCTGGAAAGTAGACATATGGTCAGGTTATGCAAAAGGGACACTAAATGCCATGTCTACGGATGCCAGACCTGATATCAGATCCTGAAAGCATTTACATATATTTATACCCGTACTCAAAAAAGAGTTAAGGGGTATATTAGATTTGTGGTAAAAGTGGATGTGTGTAACGCAGAGAAGGAAACGTTTCCGACCCCATAAAGTATATATATTCTTGATCAGCATCAATAGCCGAGTCGATATAGCCATGTCCGTCTGTCCGTCCGTCCGTCCGTCCGTCTGTCCGTCTTGATGAGCGCCTAGATCTCAGAGACTATAAGAGCTAGAGCAACCAAATTTGGTTTACAGACTCATGTGATATCACACTGCTACAAGTGTATTTCAAAATTTCGCCCCGCCCCCTTCCGCCCCCATAAAGGACGAAAATCTGTGGCAGGCACAATTTTAAAGATACGATAAAACTAAAAACGCAGTATCGTAGAAAATTACCATATCTACCAGATTGCCGAATCTGAATCAGATCGGATCATAATTATAGCCAGAATGAAGAAATGAATTTTCTGTTGCTTCCCTCTCCTTCTCCAGCGCTGCTGACGCTACTTATTCTCTTTCTCGCTCGCACACTCTGCCGCGTTCAGTGCGCGAGCAACCCCTAGCGGAGGAGATGTAGAATATACATTGTATATGTAGATGTAGATATCAGATGTAGCAAAAAAATGTAAAATGTAAAATTTTTTTTTTTAATTCTAAAATTCTTAAAAATTCTACTGACTGAGTACGGGTATAGTAGAGTCGCGTCCCCAGAAGCGACTCACACGTTCCTTCTCGTTACAATGTAATGTTAATAAATATCCTAAAAGAATTTATTTTAGCATGATCATGTAAGTAACAGATCCTATAAGAATTTATTTCTTAATAGGAATGTTAATGGTGGACACTAAAAACATTTTTTTCCAAATGAGCATTTAGATCAGATCCTATACACACACCTATAAAGAATCCTTGCTAAGCAGCATATCCGATAGCAGGCAACACTAGCGCCACTTAGTGAGAATTTACTCGAATACCGAGATCCTAAACCACTTTCTACTGCGTAGCGCCACCTTGTGAGAATTTACTCAAAAACCAGGATCAATCCTGTGCCCCTGGGAAATCCTGTTCCCCAGGGGAATTTATACGCTCTCTTTCTCTCTCTGTTTATGCGATTGATTCCCTGCAGCGATTCAAACAACCCTCAAGCAGGTGCTTCATCCCTTTCAAATGAATCTGTTGCACTATTTTTTGAGATAGTTTATCTCTTTGTAATGGTTTTTTTCTGTAAAAGGTCCGACTAGGACCTTGACTCTTCGTTTTTACTTTCCTTTTAATTTATTTTGTCTGTGTGTATGCCTAACACTGTCCTATAGTTGCATGCCTATATAATAGCTACTCACAGCTACAAGCCTTTTCATACACTAGTGGATTCTAAACGAAGATGGATGACCTAGAAATAATTTTATAAGCTCGCAACCTGAGATAACCATAGATCTGGACTCCCAACCCGACTCCGTGGACCTTTCGCTGATATTCGGAATTAAAACGCAAGAATATATAGCGCAACGGAACGTCTTAAGTGATATTGTATGGGATGATGATCTCGATGACCTAATGGCTGCTGCTCCGATTGACGAAATGTATTCATTCATCTTCCCGGATGATGACAGTATATTCGATTTGGTCGATGATCATGACGACGGGGAGAGAAAACGATTCGAGGAACTGCTTCGCGACGAAGATGATGCAGAATTAATAGCTGCTGTAGAAAGAGCCGAGACGTAATTTCAACAATATTCTTATTTATGTTTAATACAAATAATTTATGTATTTTTCTACAAATTATATGTAATAAATACAATATAAATTTTAAACAATATTTATTTTCAATGGTTAGTTTTTACTTTGATTGGTGAAATTTCACTCCACCAAGAGATTCATAGGATTCACTTACAACCGGGTTTTTCTAAGGGAGGATTACACAAAAAGAATAAGTAGATTTCAGGTAGAATGCAGGTACTATTGAATGTATTTATTGGTTGAATTTCACATCATATTATTACATAGGGAGGTTTTGAAACAGGTTTGGATCCAATAACAGAACCTTTTTCATTCAACGGTCAAGTGACTGTTAGATAAATAGAGTCTCATGGAGGCACAAATCCCTTAGTCCTCTTCTAATAGTGAAAGTGGTTACAACTAAAAAAAAACTTAATAATCAAAAACTAAAATGGCATCTAAAATTGTGTGTGATCAGTGCTCATTGGTATGCTCATTATGAGGAATGCTCGGATCGTGGAAATGCTTTTGAGGTACTGATGACCAAAGGGTCAAGCAACTATCAAGAAGCATCAACGTCAGGCGCATCAAAACGTCCTAGATTGGAGACTTCTCTGGAAAAAACCAATATAACCAGTACAACTTGCGGCGAAAGTTACCCGCCGTCTAGGGAAATGCGTCATATATTGTCAGAAAAAAATTAGAATGCAACAGCAGCGCAACTCGAGGATAATGAAAATGTTATTGTAATTTCAACAGAGTCGCGATTTCCTTTAAAATCATATCGTGTTCGCTCTGATAAAAGCGACCGGCTCGATTTAAAAGAATTTTATAATGATTGCAAAGCGGACTTGACCAAATTAGTGCGTTACTGTATGAGTGAGTACGGATCGGTGAAGTTCAATCTAAAAGTATATGGACTGTATGTCAAACAAACAGATGATGAAACCTTAACGGAAACGATAAAGCATTTCGTGATATCATATAAGCCTATATATGCAAATTAGGAGATTGATGAACATCTGAATGATGCCCTGGACCTTTTAATCACTCTAAGTAGTGAATTCCAGGAGAAGGATTCAGGTTGGGCAATAAAAAAATTTGAATATTTTGAACTGACAATAATTAAATTGGAACATATCGGTGTAAATAGATTTATACCAGCTCCCAATAAAATAAAATCTAGAAATGCATTAATAAACGTTAAAAATGAAGATGATTATTGCTTCAAGTGGTCAATTTTAGCATCATTGGCATATAGGCGGCACTTGAGCACTACATTCGCAACAGCAAACCAAACAAAAAAGCACGATATATCTTAACAAACCCTTCATACTATCGAAAGATAGATATCAGGCAAGACATAATTTTCTATGAAGGAGTGAGACTAGATTTTTCTGGATTGAATTTCCAATCACAAACAAAGGAATAAAGAGATTCGAGTTATCCAATGCTAATTTTAGCATAAATGTGTATGAAATCGATGACAATGGAAAAAACGTTTTAGGACCAACAGTGAGGACTAAAAGCAATTCGAGGACAGCACATCAACCTATTAGGGATTAATGGTGACTCTTTGCAAATGATATATTATGCCTATATAACGTGCATGAAAAAAGTATGCTATTCTCAACATAATAAATCCCATTACTCGGCATATTTTTGTGAAAATTGTTTACAATTTTTTACTACCACAAATACCACCCATGACAATAAAAAGTCCGGAAAAGTTGCTTCCCAATATCCTACCCCAAATACCAAAACGGTTTTTAAAGGTTTCATCAAAAAACTATCTTCCCCTGTGGTCATTTATGCTGATATCGAGGCTGTATTGGAAAGTTTTCATAGGAATCGGAATGATCCCTTAAAATCATCTACCACTATGGCTCAGAAGCATTTTTTTTTTTAATTCTAAAATTCTTAAAAATTCTACTGACTGAGTACGGGTATAAGTAAAGTCGCGTCCCCAGAAGCGACTCACACGTTCCTTCTCGTTACAATGTAATGTTAATAAATATCCTAAAAGAATTTATTTTAGCATGATCATGTAAGTAACAGATCCTATAAGAATTTATTTCTTAATAGGAATGTTAATGGTGGACACTAAAAACATTTTTTTCCAAATGAGCATTTAGATCAGATCCTATACACACACATATAAAGAATCCTTGCTAAGCAGCATATCCGATAGCAGGCAACACTAGCGCCACTTAGTGAGAATTTACTCGAATACCGAGATCCTAAACCACTTTCTACTGCGTAGCGCCACCTTGTGAGAATTTACTCAAAAACCAGGATCAATCCTGTGCCCCTGGGAAATCCTGTTCCCCAGGGAATTTATACGCTCTCTTTCTCTCTCTGTTTATGCGATTGATTCCCTGCAGCGATTCAAACAACCCTCAAGCAGGTACTTCATCCCTTTCAAATGAATCTGTTGCACTATTTTTTGAGATAGTTTATCTCTTTGTAATGGTTTTTTTCTGTAAAAGGTCCGACTAGGACCTTGACTCTTCGTTTTTACTTTCCTTTTAATTTATTTTGTCTGTGTGTATGCCTAACACTGTCCTATAGTTGCATGCCTATATAATAGCTACTCACAGCTACAAGCCTTTTCATACACTAGTGGATTCTAAACGAAGATGGATGACCTAGAAATAATTTTATAAGCTCGCAACCTGAGATAACCATAGATCTGGACTCCCAACCCGACTCCGTGGACCTTTCGCTGATATTCGGAATTAAAACGCAAGAATATATAGCGCAACGGAACGTCTTAAGTGATATTGTATGGGATGATGATCTCGATGACCTAATGGCTGCTGCTCCGATTGACGAAATGTATTCATTCATCTTCCCGGATGATGACAGTATATTCGATTTGGTCGATGATCATGACGACGGGGAGAGAAAACGATTCGAGGAACTGCTTCGCGACGAAGATGATGCAGAATTAATAGCTGTCTGTAGAAAGAGCCGAGACGTAATTTCAACAATATTCTTATTTATGTTTAATACAAATAATTTATGTATTTTTCTACAAATTATATGTAATAAATACAATATAAATTTTAAACAATATTTATTTTCAATGGTTAGTTTTTACTTTGATTGGTGAAATTTCACTCCACCAAGAGATTCATAGGATTCACTTACAACCGGGTTTTTCTAAGGGAGGATTACACAAAAAGAATAAGTAGATTTCAGGTAGAATGCAGGTACTATTGAATGTATTTATTGGTTGAATTTCACATCATATTATTACATAGGGAGGTTTTGAAACAGGTTTGGATCCAATAACAGAACCTTTTTCATTCAACGGTCAAGTGACTGTTAGATAAATAGAGTCTCCTGGAGGCACAAATCCCTTAGTCCTCTTCTAATAGTGAAAGTGGTTACAACTAAAAAAAAACTTAATAATCAAAAACTAAAATGGCATCTAAAATTGTGTGTGATCAGTGCTCATTGGTATGCTCATTATGAGGAATGCTCGGATCGTGGAAATGCTTTTGAGGTACTGATGACCAAAGGGTCAAGCAACTATCAAGAAGCATCAACGTCAGGCGCATCAAAACGTCCTAGATTGGAGACTTCTCTGGAAAAAACCAATATAACCAGTACAACTTGCGGCGAAAGTTACCCGCCGTCTAGGGAAATGCGTCATATATTGTCAGAAAAAAATTAGAATGCAACAGCAGCGCAACTCGAGGATAATGAAAATGTTATTGTAATTTCAACAGAGTCGCGATTTCCTTTAAAATCATATCGTGTTCGCTCTGATAAAAGCGACCGGCTCGATTTAAAAGAATTTTATAATGATTGCAAAGCGGACTTGACCAAATTAGTGCGTTACTGTATGAGTGAGTACGGATCGGTGAAGTTCAATCTAAAAGTATATGGACTGTATGTCAAACAAACAGATGATGAAACCTTAACGGAAACGATAAAGCATTTCGTGATATCATATAAGCCTATATATGCAAATTAGGAGATTGATGAACATCTGAATGATGCCCTGGACCTTTTAATCACTCTAAGTAGTGAATTCCAGGAGAAGGATTCAGGTTGGGCAATAAAAAAATTTGAATATTTTGAACTGACAATAATTAAATTGGAACATATCGGTGTAAATAGATTTATACCAGCTCCCAATAAAATAAAATCTAGAAATGCATTAATAAACGTTAAAAATGAAGATGATTATTGCTTCAAGTGGTCAATTTTAGCATCATTGGCATATAGGCGGCACTTGAGCACTACATTCGCAACAGCAAACCAAACAAAAAAGCACGAGATATCTTAACAAACCCTTCATACTATCGAAAGATAGATATCAGGCAAGACATAATTTTCTATGAAGGAGTGAGACTAGATTTTTCTGGATTGAATTTCCAATCACAAACAAAGGAATAAAGAGATTCGAGTTATCCAATGCTAATTTTAGCATAAATGTGTATGAAATCGATGACAATGGAAAAAACGTTTTAGGACCAACAGTGAGGACTAAAGCAATTCGAGGACAGCACATCAACCTATTAGGGATTAATGGTGACTCTTTGCAAATGATATATTATGCCTATATAACGTGCATGAAAAAAGTATGCTATTCTCAACATAATAAATCCCATTACTCGGCATATTTTTGTGAAAATTGTTTACAATTTTTTACTACCACAAATACCACCCATGACAATAAAAAGTCCGGAAAAGTTGCTTCCCAATATCCTACCCCAAATACCAAAACGGTTTTTAAAGGTTTCACAAAAAACGATCTCCCCCTGTGGTCATTTATGCTGATATCGAGGCTGTATTGGAAAGTTTTCATAGGAATCGGAATGATCCCTTAAAATCATCTACCACTATGGCTCAGAAGCATACGGCATGTGCAGTGTCATTTTGTGTTGTACATAAATATAATCATCATTTAAATGAGATGTGGACATATGAAGGTAAATATTATCACAATCTAAAGGTAGTAAAACTGTTAAAACATTAAGATTTACGCTATTTCAGGACCAGATTGTATCGACAAATTTTGACAAGTGCTTCGATCGAAAACCATTGGACTTTATGAGAAGTACTGGAAATCCGTTAAAAAACCAATCTATGAGTTCAAAATTTGGGATGAGGATACTATCAGAAACATGGAGAGTGCTATGCCTGTGAAGAGCCCATTTCGACTGACGACCGGGAGAAGTTTTTTAAGCCAATTTACAGGCCAGTATGTAGATCCTATTCATAAGGTTTGTAAGCAAACACTTAAACTAAGCGATCCTTTTTTTCCGGTAGTCTTTCATAACTTGTCTCGTTATGATATTCATTTATTTGTAACATCAATAAAAGATGAACTTAAACCCATACCGTGTAACAAAGAGTTATACATTGCGCTAACTCAAATTGTTGAGATTGATTTTTCAAATCATCAGCATTATAAATAAGATATATAGATTCAAATAGATTTTTAAATTCGAGCTTAGAAAAACTTGCTAGTTATATGGATCAATCAAATTTTAAAATATAAAAAAACAAGTATCAAGGGAAAAATTTGATATGTTAAGGCGAAAAGGAGTATTTCCATACGAATATTTAGATAGCTTTAACAAATTTGACGATCCCCAACTACCTTCGAGAGAATTTTTTTTAACTCACTGAGTGATGAGGAGGGTAGTTTAGAAGATTATAACTTTGCTCAGAAGGTTTGGAGAACATTTAATCGCAGCAGTATTCGAGATTATTTAAAATTATACTTAGAAAGCGATGTTTTAATTCTTGCTGATGTGTTTGAAAACTTAAGGAGTATTTGCTCACAAATATATAAGTTAGACCCAATAAATTATGTTACTGCTCCATCTGTTTCGTGGGATGCAATGCTCATATACAAAGATAGAATTGGAGCTAGTTAGTGATCCTGATATATATAATTTTTTTTTAACTTGAGTACGCTGTAGTATGCAACGTTAAGTCGCTATTGAGCTGGTGGAAGGTGATGAGCTTCTGCGGGGCACGCGCTTGTACCGGTATTATTATCAGTCAGGAGAGGGGGTGGGTTTAGGGAAGGATCCGCTGCTCTATCCGCTCGTCTAGATACGTAAAGTTATTAAAATTCGCGTGCGATGAACAAGTCGGTTTATGAAACACTAAAGAAAAGGAACAGACAGAACATAGACTAAACTCCTAGCATCCAGACTTTTATCCTGTGGCGCAAGATGGAAACGCGGCCACGAATGCCCTCCCTTCCATGATCGCTATAATCCAATAAAGTTATACGGCGATCCCTAAAAAGTCTATGCTGAATACCTATGCCTCCGTTCCCTACACACGACGCATGACCCCCTCAAGTTAGGCACACTCAGCAGGAGTTCATATTAAAGCTTATAGTTAAATTTATTCAACATCGCAACATCCAAAACTATCGATTTTAAACTAATTACACTACTCAACACGATTTTTCCCTCAAGGAACAAAACCAACTTTTTATTAAAGATTTGGGGATTAGGAATGGTTTGATGATATTTTTTTTTTTTCTATGGCAGAACTTTTTTTTGCAGAATTTTTTAAATCTGGTATTTTTTTTTTTTTAGCTTTTTTCAGAGGTAGTGATAGTTTTTTTCACATAACTTTAGTATCTTACGTCTGGTTGTAAAGAACTTTGCTATTTTGAAAAGATAATTAAAACAGCTAGAAGTTAAGCCCAAACACTTTGTGATTACAGCTTACCGTCTGGGAAATATAAAGCATTGAAATGCAAAAATTATGATTTTTGTGCGGTATTTCTTACGAAATTTTGACTTTGAAAATTCAGAAAAGTCGAAAAAAAATTATATCTTGTGTCCTCTATTTTTTTGTGTATAGGTGCGTTAATTTGGCGTCGTTTAAGGTATCGCTCATTAAAATCTATGGAGAGACTTTGGAGCTAAAATTCGTTAACCAAACCTAAAATATGGAAAAAATGAACAAAAAATACCTTTTTGAAGGCGGCGGGCCCAACTGCCCATTGGGAACAAAGGAACGCGATCAGGTACCAAATGTACAACCCTTGTTCGTTTGCTTTGTTCCCAATTGGCCTGATGGATCAGGCCAGAGCACAAATCCCACCAACGTCCAAGTTGCTGAACTGATGCAGAGGATCGCCATCTTGGAAAAGGAGCTGGAAAAGGCAAGGGCAAGTGAAGGGAAAGAGGCAGCCGCAAGGAAAACTGTTGGAAACGGATTTAGCGATTCTGGCGCGAGCGGTGCGGCGAATACACCGCCATGTTTGAGTGAAGAGCGGCAGATACTGAGTTAAAATCTACCGCAATGTTCGAGTGAGAATCTGATTCCAGATTTATCCGAGAGAGTGACGCCATCTTTGGATGCACAGTTGCCGTTCCAATTGAGTGGAAACTTGCCGCCACAATTGAGTGGAAATTTGGCACAAACTGTACAACGATGAGCTACTCCACGCCATGTTGTGCTACGGCCACGGTGCCGCCAGAACAAAGTTACGCGAGAGTCAATTAAATCGCTGCTCATACACCCGAGCAACGTTGCAGCTGTAATGGAACAGCTAAAATTCCGATATGGACGTCCGGAGCAACTGACACGTAGCCAGCTGAAGAGCGTTCGAGATGTGCAAGCAATTCAGGAGCACAATCTAAGCAAGCTTGTGCCATTTGCTACACGAGTCAGCAATCTCGCAGCGTTTCTACGGTCAACCACGGACGGAGTCCAGCACTTGGATAATCCTATCCTGATGAAGGAGCTGATCGCCAAGTTGCCCCTGAGCAAAAGGTTGGACATGGCATGCTGTAGCAACAGGATCGCACCCAACGGGTGTGCATTTGAGCGAGTGGCTGAATGATCTCGCTAAACTGGTGTGTACGATCACGGATGTCGGGAGCAAGGATCCCAAATGACGGGTACTGCATGCAAGCAGCAAGTCGCATGGATCAGCAGCGGCACAACGACCGCACAAAGTGCTGCCCAATATGTGATGGGCAGCACACGATCAAGGACAGCAAGGATTTCATCCATGCTTCTCCAACATCCCGAGTTGAGTTGGTGAGGGAGCATCGGATCTGTTTCTCGTGCCTGGAAAGTAGACATATGGTCAGGTTATGCAAAAGGGACACTGAATGCAATGTCTACGGATGCCAGACCTGATATCAGATCCTGAAAGCATTTACATATATTTATACCCGTACTCAAAAAAGAGTTAAGGGGTGTAATTAGATTTGTGGTAAAAGTGGATGTGTGTAACGCAGAGAAGGAAACGTTTCCGACCCCATAAAGTATATATATTCTTGATCAGCATCAATAGCCGAGTCGATATAGCCATGTCCGTCTGTCCGTCCGTCCGTCCGTCCGTCTCGTCCGTCTGTCCGTCTTGATGAGCGCCTCAATCTCAGAGACTATAAGAGCTAGAGCAACCAAATTTGGTTTACAGACTCATGTGATATCACACTGCTACAAGTGTATTCAAAATTTCGCCCCGCCCCCTTCCGCCCCCATAAAGGACGAAAATCTGTGGCAGGCACAATTTTAAAAATACGATAAAACTAAAAACGCAGTATCGTAGAAAATGACCATATCTACCAGATTGCCGAATCTGAATCAGATCGGATCATAATTATAGCCAGAATGAAGAAATGAATTTTCTGTTGGTTCCCTCTCCTTCTCCAGCGCTGCTGACGCTACTGATTCTCTTTCTCGCTCGCACACTCTGCCGCGTTCAGTGCGCGAGCAACCCCCTAGCGGAGGAGATGTGAATATAAATGGTACATGTACAATCTACATGTTAGATGTGGAATATACATTGTAGATGTAGATGTAGATAACAGATGTAGCAAAAAATGTAAAATGTAAAATGTTTTTTTTTAATTCTAAAAAATCATTAGCTCAAAAATGTATATACAGACTGAGTACGGGTATAAGTAGAGTCGCGTCCCCAGAAGCGACTCACACGTTCCTTCTCGTTACAATGTAATGTTAATAAATATCCTAAAAGAATTTATTTTAGCATGATCATGTAAGTAACAGATCCTATAAGAATTTATTTCTTAATAGGAATGTTAATGGTGGACACTAAAAACATTTTTTTCCAAATGAGCATTTAGATCAGATCCTATACACACACCTATAAAGAATCCTTGCTAAGCAGCATATCCGATAGCAGGCAACACTAGCGCCACTTAGTGAGAATTTACTCGAATACCGAGATCCTAAACCACTTTCTACTGCGTAGCGCCACCTTGTGAGAATTTACTCAAAAACCAGGATCAATCCTGTGCCCCTGGGAAATCCTGTTCCCCAGGGGATTTTTTACGCTCTCTTTCTCTCTCTGTTTATGCGATTGATTCCCTGCAGCGATTCAAACAACCCTCAAGCAGGTGCTTCATCCCTTTCAAATGAATCTGTTGCACTATTTTTTGAGATAGTTTATCTCTTTGTAATGGTTTTTTTCTGTAAAAGGTCCGACTAGGACCTTGACTCTTCGTTTTTACTTTCCTTTTAATTTATTTTGTCTGTGTGTATGCCTAACACTGTCCTATAGTTGCATGCCTATATAATAGCTACTCACAGCTACAAGCCTTTTCATACACTAGTGGATTCTAAACGAAGATGGATGACCTAGAAATAATTTTATAAGCTCGCAACCTGAGATAACCATAGATCTGGACTCCCAACCCGACTCCGTGGACCTTTCGCTGATATTCGGAATTAAAACGCAAGAATATATAGCGCAACGGAACGTCTTAAGTGATATTGTATGGGATGATGATCTCGATGACCTAATGGCTGCTACTCCGATTGACGAAAATGTATTCATTCATCTTCCCGGATGATGACAGTATATTCGATTTGGTCGATGATCATGACGACGGGGAGAGAAAACGATTCGAGGAACTGCTTCGCGACGAAGATGATGCAGAATTAATAGCTGCTGTAGAAAGAGCCGAGACGTAATTTCAACAATATTCTTATTTATGTTTAATACAAATAATTTATGTATTTTTCTACAAATTATATGTAATAAATACAATATAAATTTTAAACAATATTTATTTTCAATGGTTAGTTTTTACTTTGATTGGTGAAATTTCACTCCACCAAGAGATTCATAGGATTCACTTACAACCGGGTTTTTCTAAGGGAGGATTACACAAAAAGAATAAGTAGATTTCAGGTAGAATGCAGGTACTATTGAATGTATTTATTGGTTGAATTTCACATCATATTATTACATAGGGAGGTTTTGAAACAGGTTTGGATCCAATAACAGAACCTTTTTCATTCAACGGTCAAGTGACTGTTAGATAAATAGAGTCTCATGGAGGCACAAATCCCTTAGTCCTCTTCTAATAGTGAAAGTGGTTACAACTAAAAAAAAACTTAATAATCAAAAACTAAAATGGCATCTAAAATTGTGTGTGATCAGTGCTCATTGGTATGCTCATTATGAGGAATGCTCGGATCGTGGAAATGCTTTTGAGGTACTGATGACCAAAGGGTCAAGCAACTATCAAGAAGCATCAACGTCAGGCGCATCAAAACGTCCTAGATTGGAGACTTCTCTGGAAAAAACCAATATAACCAGTACAACTTGCGGCGAAAGTTACCCGCCGTCTAGGGAAATGCGTCATATATTGTCAGAAAAAAATTAGAATGCAACAGCAGCGCAACTCGAGGATAATGAAAATGTTATTGTAATTTCAACAGAGTCGCGATTTCCTTTAAAATCATATCGTGTTCGCTCTGATAAAAGCGACCGGCTCGATTTAAAAGAATTTTATAATGATTGCAAAGCGGACTTGACCAAATTAGTGCGTTACTGTATGAGTGAGTACGGATCGGTGAAGTTCAATCTAAAAGTATATGGACTGTATGTCAAACAAACAGATGATGAAACCTTAACGGAAACGATAAAGCATTTCGTGATATCATATAAGCCTATATATGCAAATTAGGAGATTGATGAACATCTGAATGATGCCCTGGACCTTTTAATCACTCTAAGTAGTGAATTCCAGGAGAAGGATTCAGGTTGGGCAATAAAAAAATTTGAATATTTTGAACTGACAATAATAAAATTGGAACATATCGGTGTAAATAGATTTATACCAGCTCCCAATAAAATAAAATCTAGAAATGCATTAATAAACGTTAAAAATGAAGATGATTATTGCTTCAAGTGGTCAATTTTAGCATCATTGGCATATAGGCGGCACTTGAGCACTACATTCGCAACAGCAAACCAAACAAAAAAGCACGAGATATCTTAACAAACCCTTCATACTATCGAAAGATAGATATCAGGCAAGACATAATTTTCTATGAAGGAGTGAGACTAGATTTTTCTGGGATTGAGTTTCCAATCACAAACAAAGGAATAAAGAGATTCGAGTTATCCAATGCTAATTTTAGCATAAATGTGTATGAAATCGATGACAATGGAAAAAACGTTTTAGGACCAACAGTGAGGACTAAAGCAATTCGAGGACAGCACATCAACCTATTAGGGATTAATGGTGACTCTTTGCAAATGATATATTATGCCTATATAACGTGCATGAAAAAAGTATGCTATTCTCAACATAATAAATCCCATTACTCGGCATATTTTTGTGAAAATTGTTTACAATTTTTTACTACCACAAATACCACCCATGACAATAAAAAGTCCGGAAAAGTTGCTTCCCAATATCCTACCCCAAATACCAAAACGGTTTTTAAAGGTTTCATCAAAAAACTATCTCCCCCTGTGGTCATTTATGCTGATATCGAGGCTGTATTGGAAAGTTTTCATAGGAATCGGAATGATCCCTTAAAATCATCTACCACTATGGCTCAGAAGCATACGGCATGTGCAGTGTCATTTTGTGTTGTACATAAATATAATCATCATTTAAATGAGATGTGGACATATGAAGGTAAATATTATCACAATCTAAAGGTAGTAAAACTGTTAAAACATTAAGATTTACGCTATTTCAGGACCAGATTGTATCGACAAATTTTGACAAGTGCTTCGATCGAAAACCATTGGACTTTATGAGAAGTACTGGAAATCCGTTAAAAAACCAATCTATGAGTTCAAAATTTGGGATGAGGACTATCAGAAACATGGAGAGTGCTATGCCTGTGAAGAGCCCATTTCGACTGACGACCGGGAGAAGTTTTTTAACCAATTTACAGGCCAGTATGTAGATCCTATTCATAAGGTTTGTAAGCAAACACTTAAACTAAGCGATCCTTTTTTTCCGGTAGTCTTTCATAACTTGTCTCGTTATGATATTCATTTATTTGTAACATCAATAAAAGATGAACTTAAACCCATACCGTGTAACAAAGAGTTATACATTGCGCTAACTCAAATTGTTGAGATTGATTTTTCAAATCATCAGCATTATAAAATAAGATATATAGATTCAAATAGATTTTTAAATTCGAGCTTAGAAAAACTTGCTAGTTATATGGATCAATCAAATTTTAAAATATAAAAAAACAAGTATCAAGGGGAAAAATTTGATATGTTAAGGCGAAAAGGAGTATTTCCATACGAATATTTAGATAGCTTTAACAAATTTGACGATCCCCAACTACCTTCGAGAGAATTTTTTTTAACTCACTGAGTGATGAGGAGGGTAGTTTAGAAGATTATAACTTTGCTCAGAAGGTTTGGAGAACATTTAATTGCAGCAGTATTCGAGATTATTTAAAATTATACTTAGAAAGCGATGTTTTAATTCTTGCTGATGTGTTTGAAAACTTAAGGAGTATTTGCTCACAAATATATAAGTTAGACCCAATAAATTATGTTACTGCTCCATCTGTTTCGTGGGATGCAATGCTCAAATATACAAAGATAGAATTGGAGCTAGTTAGTGATCCTGATATATATAATTTTTTTTAAACTTGAGTACGCTGTAGTATGCAACGTTAAGTCGCTATTGAGCTGGTGGAAGGTGATGAGCTTCTGCGGGGCACGCGCTTGTACCGGTATTATTATCAGTCAGGAGAGGGGGTGGGTTTAGGGAAGGATCCGCTGCTCTATCCGCTCGTCTAGATACGTAAAGTTATTAAAATTCGCGTGCGATGAACAAGTCGGTTTATGAAACACTAAAGAAAAGGAACAGACAGAACATAGACTAAACTCCTAGCATCCAGACTTTTATCCTGTGGCGCAAGATGGAAACGCGGCCACGAATGCCCTCCCTTCCATGATCGCTATAATCCAATAAAGTTATACGGCGATCCCTAAAAAGTCTATGCCGCAATACCTATGCCTACGTTCCCTACACGACGCATGACCCCCTCAAGTTAGGCACACTCAGCAGGAGTTCATATTAAAGCTTATAGTTAAATTTATTCAACATCGCAACATCCAAAACTATCGATTTTAAACTAATTACACTACTCAACACGATTTTTCCTCAAGGAACAAAACCAACTTTTTATTAAAGATTTGGGGCTTAGAAATGGTTTGATGATATTTTTTTTTTTCTATGGCAGAACTTTTTTTTGCAGAATTTTTTAAATCTGGTATTTTTTTTTTTAGCTTTTTTCAGAGGTAGTGATAGTTTTTTTCACATAACTTTAGTATCTTACGTCTGGTTGTAAAGAACTTTGCTATTTTGAAAAGATAATTAAAACAGCTAGAAGTTAAGCCCAAACACTTTGTGATTACAGCTTACCGTCTGGGAAATATAAAGCATTGAAATGCAAAAATTATGATTTTTGTGCGGTATTTCTTACGAAATTTTGACTTTGAAAACTCAGGAAAAGTCGAAAAAAAATTATATCTTGTGTCCTCTATTTTTTTGTGTATAGGTGCGTTAATTTGGCGTCGTTTAAGGTATCGCTCATTAAAATCTATGGAGAGACTTTGGAGCTAAAATTCGTTAACCAAACCTAAAATATGGAAAAAATGAACAAAAAATACCTTTTTGAAGGCGGCGGGCCCAACTGCCCATTGGGAACAAAGGAACGCGATCAGGTACCAAATGTACAACCCTTGTTCGTTTGCTTTGTTCCCAACCAGTACAACTTGCGGCGAAAGTTACCCGCCGTCTAGGAAATGCGTCATATATTGTCAGAAAAAAATTAGAATGCAACAGCAGCGCAACTCGAGGATAATGAAAATGTTATTGTAATTTCAACAGAGTCGCGATTTCCTTTAAAATCATATCGTGTTCGCTCTGATAAAAGCGACCGGCTCGATTTAAAAGAATTTTATAATGATTGCAAAGCGGACTTGACCAAATTAGTGCGTTACTGTATGAGTGAGTACGGATCGGTGAAGTTCAATCTAAAAGTATATGGACTGTATGTCAAACAAACAGATGATGAAACCTTAACGGAAACGATAAAGCATTTCGTGATATCATATAAGCCTATATATGCAAATTAGGAGATTGATGAACATCTGAATGATGCCCTGGACCTTTTAATCACTCTAAGTAGTGAATTCCAGGAGAAGGATTCAGGTTGGGCAATAAAAAAATTTGAATATTTTGAACTGACAATAATAAAATTGGAACATATCGGTGTAAATAGATTTATACCAGCTCCCAATAAAATAAAATCTAGAAATGCATTAATAAACGTTAAAAATGAAGATGATTATTGCTTCAAGTGGTCAATTTTAGCATCATTGGCATATAGGCGGCACTTGAGCACTACATTCGCAACAGCAAACCAAACAAAAAAGCACGAGATATCTTAACAAACCCTTCATACTATCGAAAGATAGATATCAGGCAAGACATAATTTTCTATGAAGGAGTGAGACTAGATTTTTCTGGGATTGAGTTTCCAATCACAAACAAAGGAATAAAGAGATTCGAGTTATCCAATGCTAATTTTAGCATAAATGTGTATGAAATCGATGACAATGGAAAAAACGTTTTAGGACCAACAGTGAGGACTAAAAGCAATTCGAGGACAGCACATCAACCTATTAGGGATTAATGGTGACTCTTTGCAAATGATATATTATGCCTATATAACGTGCATGAAAAAAGTATGCTATTCTCAACATAATAAATCCCATTACTCGGCATATTTTTGTGAAAATTGTTTACAATTTTTTACTACCACAAATACCACCCATGACAATAAAAAGTCCGGAAAAGTTGCTTCCCAATATCCTACCCAAATACCAAAACGGTTTTTAAAGGTTTCATCAAAAAACTATCTCCCCCTGTGGTCATTTATGCTGATATCGAGGCTGTATTGGAAAGTTTTCATAGGAATCGGAATGATCCCTTAAAATCATCTACCACTATGGCTCAGAAGCATACGGCATGTGCAGTGTCATTTTGTGTTGTACATAAATATAATCATCATTTAAATGAGATGTGGACATATGAAGGTAAGTGTTATCACAATCTGAAGGTAGTAAAACTGTGGAAACATTAAGATTTACGCTATTTCAGTACCAGATTGTATCGACAAATTTTGGCAAGTGCTTCGATCGAAAACCATTGGACTTTATGAGATTTTTTAAATCTGGTATTTTTTTTTTAGCTTTTTTCAGAGGTAGTGATAGTTTTTTTCACATAACTTTAGTATCTTACGTCTGGTTGTAAAGAACTTTGCTATTTTGAAAAGATAATTAAAACAGCTAGAAGTTAAGCCCAAACACTTTGTGATTACAGCTTACCGTCTGGGAAATATAAAGCATTGAAATGCAAAAATTATGATTTTTGTGCGGTATTTCTTACGAAATTTTGACTTTGAAAACTCAGGAAAAGTCGAAAAAAAATTATATCTTGTGTCCTCTATTTTTTTGTGTATAGGTGCGTTAATTTGGCGTCGTTTAAGGTATCGCTCATTAAAATCTATGGAGAGACTTTGGAGCTAAAATTCGTTAACCAAACCTAAAATATGGAAAAAATGAACAAAAAATACCTTTTTGAAGGCGGCGGGCCCAACTGCCCATTGGGAACAAAGGAACGCGATCAGGTACCAAATGTACAACCCTTGTTCGTTTGCTTTGTTCCCAATTGGCCTGATGGATCAGGCCAGAGCACAAATCCCACCAACGTCCAAGTTGCTGAACTGATGCAGAGGATCGCCATCTTGGAAAAGGAGCTGGAAAAGGCAAGGGCAAGTGAAGGGAAAGAGGCAGCCGCAAGGAAAACTGTTGGAAACAGATTTAGCGATTCTGGCGCGAGCGGTGCGGCGAATACACCGCCATGTTTGAGTGAAGAGCGGCAGATACTGAGTTAAAATCTACCGCAATGTTCGAGTGAGAATCTGATTCCAGATTTATCCGAGAGAGTGACGCCATCTTTGGATGCACAGTTGCCGTTCCAATTGAGTGGAAATTTGCCGCCACAATTGAGTGGAAATTTGGCACAAACTGTACAACGATGAGCTACTCCACGCCATGTTGTGCTACGGCCACGGTGCCGCCAGAACAAAGTTACGCGAGAGTCAATTAAATCGCTGCTCATACACCCGAGCAACGTTGCAGCTGTAATGGAACAGCTAAAATTCCGATATGGACGTCCGGAGCAACTGACACGTAGCCAGCTGAAGAGCGTTCGAGATGTGCAAGCAATTCAGGAGCACAATCTAAGCAAGCTTGTGCCATTTGCTACACGAGTCAGCAATCTCGCAGCGTTTCTACGGTCAACCACGGACGGAGTCCAGCACTTGGGTAATCCTATCCTGATGAAGGAGCTGATCGCCAAGTTGCCCCTGAGCAAAAGGTTGGACATAGGCATGCTGTAGCAATAGGATCGTACCCAACGGGTGTGCATTTGAGCGAGTGGCTGAATGATCTCGCTAAACTGGTGTGTACGATCACGGATGTCGGGAGCAAGGATCCCAAATGACGGGTACTGCATGCAAGCACAAGTCGCATGGATCAGCAGCGGCACAACGACCGCACCAAGTGCTGCCCAATATGTGATGGGCAGCACACGATCAAGGACAGCAAGGATTTCATCCATGCTTCTCCAACATCCCGAGTTGAGTTGGTGAGGGAGCATCGGATCTGTTTCTCGTGCCTGGAAAGTAGACATATGGTCAGGTTATGCAAAAGGGACACTGAATGCAATGTCTACGGATGCCAGACCTGATATCAGATCCTGAAAGCATTTACATATATTTATACCCGTACTCAAAAAAGAGTTAAGGGATTTTAGATTTTAGAGTTAGATTTGTGGTAAAAGTGGATGTGTGTAACGCAGAGAAGGAAACGTTTCCGACCCCATAAAGTATATATATTCTTGATCAGCATCAATAGCCGAGTCGATATAGCCATGTCCGTCTGTCCGTCCGTCCGTCCGTCCGTCCGTCCGTCTGTCCGTCTTGATGAGCGCCTAGATCTCAGAGACTATAAGAGCTAGAGCAACCAAATTTGGTTTACAGACTCATGTGATATCACACTGCTACAAGTGTATTTCAAAATTTCGCCCCGCCCCCTTCCGCCCCCATAAAGGACGAAAATCTGTGGCAGGCACAATTTTAAAAATACGATAAAACTGAAAACGCAGTATCGTAGAAAATGACCATATCTACCAGATTGCCGAATCTGAATCAGATCGGATCATAATTATAGCCAGAATGAAGAAATGAATTTTCTGTTGGTTCCCTCTCCTTCTCCAGCGCTGCTGACGCTACTGATTCTCTTTCTCGCTCGCACACTCTGCCGCGTTCAGTGCGCGAGCAACCCCTAGCGGAGGAGATGTAGAATATAAATGGTACATGTACAATCTACATGTTAGATGTGGAATATACATTGTAGATGTAGATGTAGATGTAGATAACAGATGTAGCAAAAAATGTAAAATGTAAAATGTTTTTTTTTTTTAAAAAATCATTAGCTCAAAAATGTATATACAGACTGAGTACGGGTATAAGTAGAGTCGCGTCCCCAGAAGCGACTCACACGTTCCTTCTCGTTACAATGTAATGTTAATAAATATCCTAAAAGAATTTATTTTAGCATGATCATGTAAGTAACAGATCCTATAAGAATTTATTTCTTAACAGGAATGTTAATGGTGGACACTAAAAACATTTTTTTTCCAAATGAGCATTTAGATCAGATCCTATACACACACCTATAAAGAATCCTTGCTAAGCAGCATATCCGATAGCAGGCAACACTAGCGCCACTTAGTGAGAACTTACTCGAATACGATCCTAAACCACTTTCTACTGCGTAGCGCCACCTTGTGAGAATTTACTCAAAAACCAGGATCAACCTGTGCCCCTGGGAAATCCTGTTCCCCAGGGGATTTTCTTACCTTTCTCTCTCTGTTTATGCGATTGATTCCCTGCAGCGATTCAAACAACCCTCAAGCAGGTGCTTCATCCCTTTCAAATGAATCTGTTGCACTATTTATACCCGTACTCAAAAAAGAGTTAAGGGTATATTAGATTTGGGTAAAGTGGATGTGTGTAACGCAGAGAAGGAAAATTTTCCGACCCCATAAAGTATATATATTCTTGATCAGCATCAATAGCCGAGTCGATAGAGCCATGTCTGTCTGTCCGTCTGTCCGTCTTGTTTGACGCCTGGATCTCAGAGACTATAAAAGCTAGAGGAACCAAATTTTGTTTCCAGACTCATGTGATATCACGCTGCTACAAGTGTATTTCAACATTTCGCCCCGCCCCCTTCCCCCTCCCACAAAGGACGAAAATCTGTGGCAGGCACATTTTTAAAGATACGATAAAACTAAAAACGCATATCGTATAGAACTGGCCATATCTACAGATTGCCGAATCTGAATCAGATCGGATCATAATTATAGCCAGAATGAAGAAATTAATTTTCAGTTGCTTCCCCTCCCCCTCCCCGCCAGCGACAACGCAAATCATTTTCCTTCTCGCTCGCACACTCTGCCGCGTTCAGTGCGCAAGCAACCCCTAGCGGAGGAGATGTATAATCTAAATGGTACATGTACAATCTACATGTTAGATGTAGAATAGACATTGTAGATGAGATGTAGATAACAAATGTAGCAAAAAAATGTAAAATGTAAAATTTTTTTTTTTTTCTAAAATTCTAAAAAATCATAAGCTCAAAAATGTATATACTGACTGAGTACGGGTATAAGTAGAGTCGCGTCCCCAGAAGCGACTCACACGTTCCTTCTCGTTTGAGATAGTTTATCTCTTTGTAATGGTTTTTTTCTGTAAAAGGTCCGACTAGGACCTTGACTCTTCGTTTTTACTTTCCTTTTAATTTATTTTGTCTGTGTGTATGCCTAACACTGTCCTATAGTTGCATGCCTATATAATAGCTATCACAGCTACAAGCCTTTTCATACACTAGTGGATTCTAAACGAAGATGGATGACCTAGAAATAATTTTATAAGCTCGCAACCTGAGATAACCATAGATCTGGACTCCCAACCCGACTCCGTGGACCTTTCGCTGATATTCGGAATTAAAACGCAAGAATATATAGCGCAACGGAACGTCTTAAGTGATATTGTATGGGATGATGATCTCGATGACCTAATGGCTGCTACTCCGATTGACGAAATGTATTCATTCATCTTCCCGGATGATGACAGTATATTCGATTTGGTCGATGATCATGACGACGGGAGAGAAAACGATTCGAGGAACTGCTTCGCGACGAAGATGATGCAGAATTAATAGCTGCTGTAGAAAGAGCCGAGACGTAATTTCAACAATATTCTTATTTATGTTTAATACAAATAATTTATGTATTTTTCTACAAATTATATGTAATAAATACAATATAAATTTTAAACAATATTTATTTTCAATGGTTAGTTTTTACTTTGATTGGTGAAATTTCACTCCACCAAGAGATTCATAGGATTCACTTACAACCGGGTTTTTCTAAGGGAGGATTACACAAAAAGAATAAGTAGATTTCAGGTAGAATGCAGGTACTATTGAATGTATTTATTGGTTGAATTTCACATCATATTATTACATAGGGAGGTTTTGAAACAGGTTTGGATCCAATAACAGAACCTTTTTCATTCAACGGTCAAGTGACTGTTAGATAAATAGAGTCTCATGGAGGCACAAATCCCTTAGTCCTCTTCTAATAGTGAAAGTGGTTACAACTAAAAAAAAACTTAATAATCAAAAACTAAAATGGCATCTAAAATTGTGTGTGATCAGTGCTCATTGGTATGCTCATTATGAGGAATGCTCGGATCGTGGAAATGCTTTTGAGGTACTGATGACCAAAGGGTCAAGCAACTATCAAGAAGCATCAACGTCAGGCGCATCAAAACGTCCTAGATTGGAGACTTCTCTGGAAAAAACCAATATAACCAGTACAACTTGCGGCGAAAGTTACCCGCCGTCTAGGGAAATGCGTCATATATTGTCAGAAAAAAATTAGAATGCAACAGCAGCGCAACTCGAGGATAATGAAAATGTTATTGTAATTTCAACAGAGTCGCGATTTCCTTTAAAATCATATCGTGTTCGCTCTGATAAAAGCGACCGGCTCGATTTAAAAGAATTTTATAATGATTGCAAAGCGGACTTGACCAAATTAGTGCGTTACTGTATGAGTGAGTACGGATCGGTGAAGTTCAATCTAAAAGTATATGGACTGTATGTCAAACAAACAGATGATGAAACCTTAACGGAAACGATAAAGCATTTCGTGATATCATATAAGCCTATATATGCAAATTAGGAGATTGATGAACATCTGAATGATGCCCTGGACCTTTTAATCACTCTAAGTAGTGAATTCCAGGAGAAGGATTCAGGTTGGGCAATAAAAAAATTTGAATATTTTGAACTGACAATAATTAAATTGGAACATATCGGTGTAAATAGATTTATACCAGCTCCCAATAAAATAAAATCTAGAAATGCATTAATAAACGTTAAAAATGAAGATGATTATTGCTTCAAGTGGTCAATTTTAGCATCATTGGCATATAGGCGGCACTTGAGCACTACATTCGCAACAGCAAACCAAACAAAAAAGCACGAGATATCTTAACAAACCCTTCATACTATCGAAAGATAGATATCAGGCAAGACATAATTTTCTATGAAGGAGTGAGACTGGATTTTTCTGGGATTGAGTTTCCAATCACAAACAAAGGAATAAAGAGATTCGAGTTATCCAATGCTAATTTTAGCATAAATGTGTATGAAATCGATGACAATGGAAAAAACGTTTTAGGACCAACAGTGAGGACTAAAGCAATTCGAGGACAGCACATCAACCTATTAGGGATTAATGGTGACTCTTGCAAATGATATATTATGCCTATATAACGTGCATGAAAAAAGTATGCTATTCTCAACATAATAAATCCCATTACTCGGCATATTTTTGTGAAAATTGTTTACAATTTTTTACTACCACAAATACCACCCATGACAATAAAAAGTCCGGAAAAGTTGCTTCCCAATATCCTACCCCAAATACCAAAACGGTTTTTAAAGGTTTCATCAAAAAACTATCTCCCCCTGTGGTCATTTATGCTGATATCGAGGCTGTATTGGAAAGTTTTCATAGGAATCGGAATGATCCCTTAAAATCATCTACCACTATGGCTCAGAAGCATACGGCATGTGCAGTGTCATTTTGTGTTGTACATAAATATAATCATCATTTAAATGAGATGTGGACATATGAAGGTAAATATTATCACAATCTAAAGGTAGTAAAACTGTTAAAACATTAAGATTTACGCTATTTCAGGACCAGATTGTATCGACAAATTTTGACAAGTGCTTCGATCGAAAACCATTGGACTTTATGAGAAGTACTGGAAATCCGTTAAAAAACCAATCTATGAGTTCAAAATTTGAGATGAGGACTATCAGAAACATGGAGAGTGCTATGCCTGTGAAGAGCCCATTTCGACTGACGACCGGGAGAAGTTTTTTAACCAATTTACAGGCCAGTATGTAGATCCTATTCATAAGGTTTGTAAGCAAACACTTAAACTAAGCGATCCTTTTTTTCCGGTAGTCTTTCATAACTTGTCTCGTTATGATATTCATTTATTTGTAACATCAATAAAAGATGAACTTAAACCCATACCGTGTAACAAAGAGTTATACATTGCGCTAACTCAAATTGTTGAGATTGATTTTTCAAATCATCAGCATTATAAAATAAGATATATAGATTCAAATAGATTTTTAAATTCGAGCTTAGAAAAACTTGCTAGTTATATGGATCAATCAAATTTTAAAATATAAAAAAACAAGTATCAAGGGGAAAAATTTGATATGTTAAGGCGAAAAGGAGTATTTCCATACGAATATTTAGATAGCTTTAACAAATTTGACGATCCCCAACTACCTTCGAGAGAATTTTTTTTAACTCACTGAGTGATGAGGAGGGTAGTTTAGAAGATTATAACTTTGCTCAGAAGGTTTGGAGAACATTTAATTGCAGCAGTATTCGAGATTATTTAAAATTATACTTAGAAAGCGATGTTTTAATTCTTGCTGATGTGTTTGAAAACTTAAGGAGTATTTGCTCACAAATATATAAGTTAGACCCAATAAATTATGTTACTGCTCCATCTGTTTCGTGGATGCAATGCTCAAATATACAAAGATAGAATTGGAGCTAGTTAGTGATCCTGATATATATAATTTTTTTTAAACTTGAGTACGCTGTAGTATGCAACGTTAAGTCGCTATTGAGCTGGTGGAAGGTGATGAGCTTCTGCGGGGCACGCGCTTGTACCGGTATTATTATCAGTCAGGAGAGGGGGTGGGTTTAGGAAAGGATCCGCTGCTCTATCCGCTCGTCTAGATACGTAAAGTTATTAAAATTCGCGTGCGATGAACAAGTCGGTTTATGAAACACTAAAGAAAAGGAACAGACAGAACATAGACTAAACTCCTAGCATCCAGACTTTTATCCTGTGGCGCAAGATGGAAACGCGGCCACGAATGCCCCTCCCTTCCATGATCGCTATAATCCAATAAAGTTATACGGCGATCCCTAAAAAGTCTATGCCGCAATACCTATGCCTACGTTCCCTACACGACGCATGACCCCCTCAAGTTAGGCACACTCAGCAGGAGTTCATATTAAAGCTTATAGTTAAATTTATTCAACATCGCAACATCCAAAACTATCGATTTTAAACTAATTACACTACTCAACACGATTTTTCCTCAAGGAACAAAACCAACTTTTTATTAAAGATTTGGGGCTTAGAAATGGTTTGATGATATTTTTTTTTTTCTATGGCAGAACTTTTTTTTGCAGAATTTTTTAAATCTGGTATTTTTTTTTTTAGCTTTTTTCAGAGGTAGTGATAGTTTTTTATACCCGTACTCAAAAAAGAGTTAAGGGGTATATTAGATTTGTCGTAAAAGTGGATGTGTGTAACGCAGAGAAGGAAAATTTTCCGACCCCATAAAGTATATATATTCTTGATCAGCATCAATAGCCGAGTCGATAGAGCCATGTCTGTCTGTCCGTCTGTCCGTCTTGTTTGACGCCTGGATCTCAGAGACTATAAAAGCTAGAGGAACCAAATTTTGTTTCCAGACTCATGTGATATCACACTGCTACAAGTGTATTTCAAAATTTCGCCCCGCCCCCTTCCCCTCCCACAAAGGACGAAAATCTGTGGCAGGCACATTTTTAAAGATACGATAAAACTGAAAACGCAGTATCGTAGAGAATGGCCATATCTACCAGATTGCCGAATCTGAATCAGATCGGATCATAATTATAGCCAGAATGAAGAAATTAATTTTCAGTTGCTTCCCCTCCCCCTCCCACCAGCGACAACACAACTCATTTTCCTTCTCGCTCGCACACTCTGCCGCGTTCAGTGCGCGAGCAACCCCTAGCGGAGGAGATGTAGAATCTAAATGGAACACGTAATATCTACATGTTAGATGTAGAATAGACATTGTATATGTAGATGTAGATATCAGATGAAGCAAAAAAATGTAAAATGTAAAATTTTTTTTTTTTCTAAAATTCTAAAAAATCATAAGCTCAAAAATGTATATACTGACTGAGTACGGGTATAAGTAGAGTCGCGTCCCCAGAAGCGACTCACACGTTCCTTCTCGTTTCACATAACTTTAGTATCTTACGTCTGGTTGTAAAGAACTTTGCTATTTTGAAAAGATAATTAAAACAGCTAGAAGTTAAGCCCAAACACTTTGTGATTACAGCTTACCGTCTGGGAAATATAAAGCATTGAAATGCAAAAATTATGATTTTTGTGCGGTATTTCTTACGAAATTTTGACTTTGAAAACTCAGGAAAAGTCGAAAAAAAATTATATCTTGTGTCCTCTATTTTTTTGTGTATAGGTGCGTTAATTTGGCGTCGTTTAAGGTATCGCTCATTAAAATCTATGGAGAGACTTTGGAGCTAAAATTCGTTAACCAAACCTAAAATATGGAAAAAATGAACAAAAAATACCTTTTTGAAGGCGGCGGGCCCAACTGCCCATTGGGAACAAAGGAACGCGATCAGGTACCAAATGTACAACCCTTGTTCGTTTGCTTTGTTCCCAATTGGCCTGATGGATCAGGCCAGAGCACAAATCCCACCAACGTCCAAGTTGCTGAACTGATGCAGAGGATCGCCATCTTGGAAAAGGAGCTGGAAAAGGCAAGGGCAAGTGAAGGGAAAGAGGCAGCCGCAAGGAAAACTGTTGGAAACGGATTTAGCGATTCTGGCGCGAGCGGTGCGGCGAATACACCGCCATGTTTGAGTGAAGAGCGGCAGATACTGAGTTAAAATCTACCGCAATGTTCGAGTGAGAATCTGATTCCAGATTTATCCCGAGAGAGTGACGCCATCT